>NC_092137.1:20952611-21255641 GCF_043159975.1 Macaca nemestrina | reverse complement strand
TCCGGCCTGGGTGACAGAGCGAGACTCCAACTCAAAAAATAAAAAAATAAAAAATAATACAAAAAAGATCCACTCTCCTGGCTTGGTCCTTGGTCCATGTGCTGGCCAATGTCAGGAATCCTGTCCCCAGAGTTTTCTCCCCCACTCTGGGCTGTACTTCTTCCCATTCCTCAAGTCTGCCCAAAAACCAGCACCAGTCTCGGAATGGGTGAATTTCATGCCTTTTCTGAGAACATGTTTGGAAAAGCACAAATCCTGTGAAGACGAAAAGAGTTGTTGGAAGAATTGCCAGAAGAAAGAGCAGACCCCAAAGGCAAATGTCCTTAACTCACCATTTAGCCCATTCTCCACCTTAGATCACTGTTCTGACTCTGAAGTTGAAGTGTAACTAACCTTATTAAGCCCCCGCTGTGCACCTTGCATAACTGCACTCACCTATGCTCTGTCTTATAATCTCTCTCCAAGGAGGGGCCAGCAAGAACAACTCACACTCTCTCGTCACCCAGGCCCACATACTTCGAGTCTTCTTAAAGAATACATAGAAAGGCAGAAAGCAGAAGGAGGCATCAGGAAGAGCTTCATTTGCAATGCTGGAATGGCATCAGGTCAGCACCCAGAAATGGAGAGGAGAAGCTGGAAATGAGAGCGCTCAGGGATAAAACCAGTGTTGGCTGAAGACGCTCTGAAGATGATCACCAAAAGTACTTGTTAAAGTCAAGCATTTGTAGGGAGAACCTGACCTTCCTTTTCTGAAAGATACTTCTTGGATTAGGTGGCAGCATGTACCCCAGGGAGGCAGTGTAGACAGCATAGGATTAGAATTCAGAAGTCCTGAGTTCTGGTGTCAGCCCACTCACCAATCAATGAGATGGTTCTAAGTCACGTCATCTCACTGAGCCTTATTTCTTAGATCTGTAAAAATAGAAGGCAATAGGCACCTGGTCTACCTTACAGGAGTGGTGTGAAGATCAAGGTCACTGGTGGATGGTGAAGAGCTTTGTAACCTGTGATTTAGGAGTTGTGGTCATACAGTTGGTGTTAGCGGCAACACTGACAAGAGAAAGCTGCATAGAAGTATGTGGAAGGGGAAGTGATCCCTTTAAGTCATAGGTTGCAAGATAATGTGAGGTTGAGGAGCCAAGTGTGGGTTTGGCGGCTGTAGCTTCACGCTTCGTGGAAAATACCAGTACATGGGGCCTGTTGGTCACATTCCTGCCTCTACCCCATGTCATTAACATTCTTATAATCAAACCAGCAGCACAAGGGTGGGGACAATTTGTTCATTCAGTGTGCTGTGTCCAGGTCTTTTAAAGAAATACAGTATACGCAGGAAATTGTAAATGTCTATGAAATGCTGGGGTGGACAGGTGTTCTATCATTATATAGTGTAACAACACGTTTCAACATTTTATGACTCTGAATCTGAGCCTCCTTTCTCATTCAATGACTACCTTTCACTAGTTTGACCTTAGATGAAGTGTGCAAGGGTGTCATTCTAAGAAAATCAAACACACAGTCATAAAATGGTTGAGTTCAATGTTTGCCCAGGGTCCTCCCCGCCATCCAGATTTCCTGATAACTCTATAACCATCCAGGAACAGTGGCTGTGTACAGACCTAAAACAATGCAGCCTGATCAGATATTCTACAATATGTCTGAGTACCAAGAAATTGGAGCATTCTGCTTGTGCTTGTCTGTTACAAATTACAAGCAGTTGCTGCAGCCAAGGCATTCACTTCAACCAAAGAGTTTAGGCTAGCAGAGGACCACACGCTTGAACAGAATCCTTAACTGCAGCTGAAGCTCAGGAGCCTGTGACTGGTCTGGCCTCTGTTAACCTCTAAGTTGCAGGCCTCATGTCAAGTAAGAAAGCCAGGCTCTGGGGACTGGAAGTGAGTGAAGAAGTGAACGAATAACTTGGTAACTTCATCTGACAGTGTAGCTTCATAACTGTGTCTTCCCATTGCATATTTATTCACAACCTGATATTGTTTACATGTGAAAGCTCCAGTCACTGAAGAACATATAAGTCACCAAAAAGGAGAATCATTCGTTAGTTCGACAAATAGTAATTGAACACCTGGGATGTTTCAGAAGTTGTGGCAGGAACTGGGTTTCTAAACATAGAGAGGTGTCTAATTCTTCCCTTATGAGTTACCCACAGACGTATACATAGAATGCATTAACCTTCTGATAGCAGAAGAATAAGGAGAAGAGTGTGTAGAGGTGACCCTCAGCAGAGGACACTGGCAGGCTGACTCAACTATGTCACCCTCCAAGGGGCTGCCAGGCCAGCTCTTTTGGCTTGGAGTTGTCCCTCTTTTTGCAGAGTGGGGGATGATAAGACTCAGCCCGGCTCTCCTAAGGAACCCGCCATGAGGACTGCAGAGATGGGCACCCACCAGGACTTGTGAGAGCACAATCTGACTTTATGTCCTCATGTAGAGCAATGGAAATGAATATTTAAAGGTATGGAGCCATAAAACTGTGGGATATAAGAAAAACATCAGCCTTTGAGGCCCAGCTGCTCCATGCTGCTCTGTAATATGCACGTTTATAGCTCCCCAACTGCCTCCTGCTCATTCACAGAAATGCCACACCCAAAAATTGGCATCATGCCCTTCACCCTCAAAGTTTAAAAGTCACAGAGAGCAGTTCTCCTAATTGTAGAGCTAAGTGGAGTGGAGCAAAGGCACAGCTGCTGCCCCCTAGGACTGCGTGGGCCCCGAGGAGCCAGCCACACCCCATCTGCCTGCGGCTCAGCACGTGTGAACATGGGTGCCCAGGGCAGTGAGACAGGACAGGAAGCAGACTTTGGGGTGCGGCAATGGACCGCTCAAAAGGAAACTGGACTTTATATTTTGTTCTCTTGTTCAAGTACTTTCCTCATTACAGTACAGTAGTTAAGAAAATATTTCAACCAAAGCCGTAGCTCAGTGTTTTCTTCCAGATTTATATATTAAAATACTAATCTTTGGGGGTGTTTTCATACAGACCTATACTTGCATAGATCTACGCACAGACACAGGCACACACACTCACAAATGCGTGCTCACTTCTTCTAAATACATGCCACATTTACTGTCACAGACACATTCAGTAAAGTTCCTGTTGGTCCTAACTCTTCCCATGCTATCTACATCATCAGAACACTAGCATTTCAATGGACAAAGCTCTGAGATGGAGAGCCTCTGTCTCCTGAAGCCTTTCCAGGGCCATAGTTGGATCAGGAAAATCAGTGATGCCCACTACTCTGGCTCACATTCTGTGCAGCAGTGGCCCCAGCACTCCCTCTGGGCACTGGCCCCAGGGAGCTGAGTCAGGAAGACACCCAGAAGAGTGAAGGTTTGGAGCAGCCTGTCCAAGGAATAAATCTTTCAGAGGCACAGGCTACAGCTGAGAACTTGACTGCCAGGAAATATCATTTTTCCCTCTGGAGCAGTCAAGCTGAGAACATAGCTCCTGGCTGCTGAAGCAGGTGGGCCATTCTCTAGCACCAGAGTCCCCCAGGAACACAGGATTCAGAGAGGGAAATGTGGGTCCTGTTGTCCCCGAGTGGGAGAATCAAGGAGGCCCAAAGGCAGGGATTAAAGGGCACAGAGGAGAGGGCTGAGGCTGCCAACCAGAAACCCCTGCTCAGGGAGACCATGACCAGTCACAGCTGCTAACTTCAAGCTGCCTGGCAGAAAACAGGAAATCCCTCTGAAGTAGGTGCTGTGCCAGTGTTCAATTCAGCCGAGATAGTGCGTGCAGGATACTCAGACCCATGCTCAGCTCCCGAGAGACAGTTTCTGTCCTCCAGAAAACTACGGTCCAGTGGACCAGGCACCCTGATGACAGGATAAAGAACATGGAGAGAGAGACATGAAATTTCAAGATGCATGACCTGGGCGGAAACTTGACTTCATCTTCAAAATTCCAACTCTAACCTAGATGCACATTGCTCTTGACTCTGGGGAGTTTTCAGAATATAATTATTTCAGCAGAATAAGGGTGAGTGCTTCTCCTTCCTCCTGAGATTCCTGTTCTTTCTCATCAGGACCCCACAGCCCACAGCTGACTCCAGGAGCAGGAGTCCAAGACCAAAGTTCATCCAGGAGCTATGGGGTCAGTTCTGGGCAGAGTCAGCATCTCCCCTAAAGGCTGCAAACTTCCTTCATGAAACATTCTGCTGTAATAGTCATCGTTACCATCATCATCATCATCACCATCTTCATCATCATCCAGCAATAGCCAGAGAAAGATTATTAAGGACAGATACTCGGTCTTTTTTTTCTCCACACCCTGACACAGCCTGACCCAAAGTAGTGTGGAACAGGTGTCTATGAGTGAATACATAAAGTGCTTAATGAGAGATATGTAGGGAAATGCAAGTATTCCTAATTTTCCCATCTTCCCAGATCACCATGGTCTTTTCCATGCAGATAAAAATAACTGAGGACATCTTCTGTGGCTGTAGAAAGGCCATGACTCCCAGAAGTTTCCCCTGTTAGGACTGCAGATTCCCCTTGGTTACGACTGCTGTGGGCCCAGGAAAAGTATGTGCTCCGGTCCCCCAGGGGCAGCTCTTCCCTGCTGGTTTCAGAGCAGAGATTGGAGCCTTCCCCTGCTGACCTCCGTTTGTGAGGTCCCTCCTGTGCCCCGTGCTTCTGCTTAGCTTCTCCCAACATGTGGGCACCCTCTCGCTTTTCAGTCCCCACACAAGCCTGGCACTTAGCTGTGAAACGTCAGAGTTTCATGCCCTCTGAGGATAAACGAAGAGGAGACAATGCTGAGAAGGAAAGCCTCCAAGGTGAATATCGGAACACACTGCTTCCAGTGCCCGTCAGCAATCCCACAGTGGGGAGCACATCCCTTCAGGCAGCAGCGCCCTTCACCCCTGCACTCAGGAATACACCCTCATGCCACAACAAGCTGCTGGGCACTCCCAGAGAGCAGTTCTCTGGTGTTCTCTCCTCCCTTGCTCCCCAGGTCCAGAGTCTCACATCCTGTTGTGTCCAGAATTGGTGGGTTCTTCATCTCACTGACTTCAGGAATGAAGTCGCTGACCCTCGCGGTGAGTGTTAGAGTTCTTAAAGATGGTGTATTCAGACTTTGTTCCTTCAGATGTTCAGATGTGTCTGGAGCTTCTTCCTTCTGGTGGGTTCGCGGTCTCCCTGTCAGGAGTGAAGCTGCAGACCTTCGTGGTGAGCGTTACAGCTCTTAAAGGCAGCGCGTCTGGAGTAGTTTGTTCTTCCGGGTGGGCTTGTGGTCTCGTTGGCTTCAGGAGTGAAGCTGCAGACCTTCACGGTGAGTGTTACAGCTCATAAAGGCAGCATGGACCCAAAAAGTGAGCAGCAACAAGACTTATTGCAAAGAGTGAAAAAACCACCCTTTCACAACCTGGAAGGGAACCCCAGTCGGCTGCCCCTGGCTGTCTCGGGTGGCCTGCTTTTATTCCCTTATCCGACCCCACCCACATCCTGCTGATTGGTCCATTTTGCAGAGAGCTGATTGGTCCGTTTTGACAGAGTGCTGATTAGTGCATTTACCAATCCTTGGGCTAGACACAGTGCTAAATAGAAAAGTTCTCCAAGTCTCCACTAGGTTAGCTAGACACAAAGTTAGCTAGATACAGAGTACCATTTGGTGTATTTACAAACCTTGAGCTAGACACTGCTGATTGGTGCGTTTACAATCCTTGAGCTAGACATAAAAGTTCTCAAAGTCCCCACCAGATTAGCTAGATACAGAGTGCTGATAGGTGCACATACAATCCTCCAGCTAGATATAAAAGTTCTCCAAGTCCCCATCCGCCTCAGGAGTCCAGCTGGCTTCACCTAGTGGATCCTGCACCCGGGCTGCAGGCAGAGCTGCCCGCCAGTCCCGAGCCGTGCACCAGTCCTGAGCCGTGCCTGCACTCCTCAGCCCTTGGGCTGTTGATGGGACCGGGCACCACGGAGCAGGGGGCAGTGCCCGTCGGGGAGGCTTGGGCCTCCCGGGAGCCCACCACTGGGAGGGAAGTGGGGGAGAACTCAGACATGGTGGGCTGCAGGTCCCAAGCCCTGCCCCGTGGGGAGGCAGCTAAGACCCGGTGAGAATTTGAGTGGGCCAGCACTGCTGGGGGACCCGGCGCAACCTCCGCAGCTGCTGGCCCCGGTGCTAATAAGCCCCTCACTGCCCTGGGCCAGCGGAGCCGGCTAGCCGCCCTGTGTGCGAGGCCTGCTGAACCAGGGCCCACCCGCCGGAACTCGCACTGGCCTGTGAGCGCCGCATGCAGCCCCGGTTCCTGCCCGCGCCTCTCCCTCCACACCACCCCGCAAGCAGAGAGCGGCAGCTCCAGCCTCAGCCAGCCCAGAGAGGGGCTCCCACAGTGCCATGGCGGGCTGAAGGGCTCCTCAAGCGCTGCCAGAGTGGATGCCGAGGCCGAGGAGGTGCTGAGAGTGAGGGCTGCTAGCACACTGTCACCTCTTAACTGTCATCCACAACTCTAGGGAGCCCGAGCAAAAACGGTTAAGCTCAAAGTAACCCTCCCAGAGCTTTTGCTCTGGCCACAGGGCGGGCAGACAGCCCCTCCATCATCAGGAAGGGTAGTTTGAGGTCCTCCTTCATCACCCTCTTCTTCTCTCCTGCTTTTGTGTGACCAAAAGGCTTACTAATGCCCCTTCAAAGATAGGTTCTACAGCCACCCCAAGATCGTTGAACACCCGCATGTTTGTGACATTTTTTGGCTGCATATTTGTCTGGGATCTGCCACATGTGGAAGGGGAGAAAAACCTTGCAGGGTCTTTGCACCCCAAGCATCACAGAGCTCAGGCTCAGTGATCTTTCTTTTTCACCCACCACCCTTTAGTGTCTGCCCTGCTCTGCGCAGAGGCCCAAGGAGGAGAACTGTCAGAGCAGATGCAGCGAGGAGCAGGGAGGCAGCGGCAAATATCTTCCTGCCACTGACATCTTAATAATCACCAAGTTTTCAAAGAAACTTCCAACCACAAGGAAACTTCCAGACAAAACTGACTTCCAGTGAAATGCATTTACCTCACAGTTCTTCTTCACATGTACTTTATGACAGCATCGTGAGTCTCCTACCTAGAGTTGAAATATTGTCAGCTTGTACGAGTAAAGCAGGATGGAAGTGAGTTTGTATTGAGAAAAAAAAAATGTCAGTCAGGCTCCTAATTGCCTCTGAGCCTGCTAAGGAGGTGCAGGGCCCCCAGCCCGCACCCATACTACCCATAGCGGCTGCCGACCTCTCAGAATGGCCAAGTCAGGGGCCGCTTCGTGGCCAGTGGGCACAGTCTGCACACTGCACACATGGCAGTGGGGTGCTCACCAGCAACCCTGACCTCATGACCTCGGTCCTCCCTACTGTGCAGCCCCCTTAGGGAGCAGGAGGACCTGCAGAGGATCCCTGTCTGCCCCCTTTAGGAAAAGGTCTGAAGTCATTTACATGTTAGTGGGAAGAGTGACAGTTCCTGTGTCCTGTCTCCTTGGGATACGCTTCCTCAGCCTGGACTCTCTTGGCAGCAGCAAGAAGATGGCAGATGGATTTCAGAGGGGAGACTTGTTCCTTTCCTCCTCTGAACCTCTTCTTTTTTCCTTTTTCTTTTCTTTCTTTTTTTTTTTTTTGAGACGGAGTCTGCAATGACACGATACGGCTCACAGCAGCCTCCGCCTCCCGGACTCAAGCAATTCAAGCGATTCTCCTGCCTCAGTCTCCCAAGTAGCTGGGATTACAGACATGTGCCACCATGCCTGGCTAATTTTTGTATGTTTAGTAGAGACAGGGTTTCACCAGGTTGATCAGGCTGGTCTCAAACCCCTGACCTCAAGTGATCCACCTGTCTGGGCCTCCCAAAGGTCTGGGATTACAGGTGTGAGCCACCGTGCCCAGCCTAAACCTCTTCTTAACTACAGTCTTCCTCTTCCAGGTGTCCTGGTCAACTCTTTGTCCTTTCCATATCAACTGTTGCTCAGCTTTCAAAGCTCTTCTCCCATCCTCCTTCATCCACAAACTCATCCCTAACTCTCCCAGACAACAGAAACATCTCCCTTGCCTCGCCTGACTCCTGTTGCTCAGACAGAGCTGGCCCAGCTGAGGGGCCGGGGAAGGCCTCTGGCTGGAGAGGACCCATCACATCCCTCCTCACCCACCTGGCCCTACAGCACTGGTGCTGTACTTTCTCCCTCCACCTCCTAGTGCAACCATGCATGGGGATTCTCACATGAGGCAGAGCACGTAATTCAAACCTGTGTGGTACAGAAAGATGGAGGAATGGGGTTCCTTTGTTTGTCTTAGAGAAAAGTCCCCATATGGAGAAAACGTCCCCCCACCCAAGGTACACACCCAGAGCCTTGCTCAATGCTGCTGGTGGCAGCTGGTGGCCTGTCGGTGCTGACTATGACAGCTCCATCTCCTGACCTGCTCTTGTTCTTAAAGTTCATGGCTTTTCTGGCAGCCACAGGGGACAGGACCATGGTATTTGTCAAGAAAACTACACCTGTACCAAGGGACTGAAAAACAGATGAGCAAAATGTGCCACGATGGGGTACTAGAGGCCCCACAAGGACGGTTGTCAACAGCTCCTATCTCCCACCCCCAGTGAAGCGCTCCACAGGGACTTGGAGGATGGTGAGGACATCACGGTGGGGAGAGAACTAGGATGGGGGAGGAGGAACTGAGGATATAGAGTCTCTAGCTAGGTCGGTGACTTGGGGAGTAGTGGAAGATAGGATGCTACCTGGGAAAAAGCCCAGGGCATTGAAAATTGAGAAACTTGGGTTCTAGTCATAATGTGGGTCTGACACATCATAAGGCCTCAGGCAAGTCAATTCGCCCTTCAGAGCCTCTGCTTCCTTTTCTCACTGTTGAATGAAATAATGGCCAAACACACAGGAGTTTTAATGTTTTACAAGAAAAGAAAACATCATCCAGACCCAGGGATGGGTATAGGGAGTGCTTATCATGGGCATGGAGACCATGAGCCAGAACCAGAAAGTGTCACAGAGGGAGAAGGGTCAGGGCTGACCATGCCTTAGGAGTTGAGAGTTGAAGTGGGTTCAGGCAGGGAAATTGCAGAATTGAAAGTGAAGGAAGTTGTCCTCTGAGCTAGGTACGTGGGGCTGGATTTGCAGAGACATCAGGCTCAGAAGTGCACACTCAGGCTTCCTTGCATGGAAATCGTAAGTTCATCTGGAGGACTAGAGTGGTCAATGAGCCAGGAAGTGACTGTGGAAAAGCAAAGAGGACCCCCAAAGTTCCTGTGCAATCCTGAAGCTGGGGCCATTTGTGTGTATCTCTTCCCAACTCAGTGTTCAGTGACTTCATATGAAAAAGTCACTGAAAATCAGCTGTGGGGGTATGGCAGTATTTACATAACAGAAAACTGCAAACTAATTGGGGATGGTTCTTCACGAGCTGGTTATTAGACATTTTTACCACTCCCAAAGGACATCTCATTTTAAAGGGGAAGTGAAAAAGCCAGCCAAAGAAAACAGAGAGCAGACTCAAAGCTGTAGGTGCAGAACTCGGAGGGAAGAATGCCCTGAATGCGAGGCAGGAGACATGGCCCAGAGGAAAAGGTCCTGTGGGTGTGGACTGGATCCAGATGAGCCCTCTGCATTGTCTCACTAGCGCACTCTGTGACTTCAGACACATGCGTTGGGACAGCTGGCTAGCCCCAAGCCAGAGGGAAAGATGACCTCAGTGGGGTTGTCTATGCTGCACCACCTGATCAGGCTCCACCCATGACCTTGGCCTCACTGTGATAGTGACAACATGGACTTTCTTCTGACTTTTTGTCTAATTTCTTGGCTCTTCTGGAAAATGAAAGCATGACCAAAAAGCTATTTTCACAACATCTAAATTCTACCCTGACAAAATTTAATGATACATGGTAGAAAAACTTCATCCTTCCTGGCACACAGACATGCTAGCAATGAGAAGGAGTTAACGTACTGGCCAGATTGTACTCAGACCCTCCTCAGACACCGACCACCCCAGACTTACGACTGTCATAGTGCTGGGAGCCTTCTTGACTTCTCCCAGAGCTCAGGGCTCATTCTCTGCAGAACTCTGTCAGGCAGCAGTTACATTATGTATCTGCTCAACGCTCAGGCACGAAACCATTATGTTCACGGATCATTATTGACATCCTGACATTTGTCACCTCCTTTCATAGCAGTTAAATCTTGCTTTATCTGTAAATGTCACCATGTCATTTATTCATGAAAGGGGTCACATTCCTGAAATAGCATGCTTCAGTTTAAAAGGGGAGCGTGGCTTTATTCGCAGTGGGTAATCCTCAAACAAACTTTACTGCTGATAAATGCTTTTTTATTGGAGTTTCTTGGCCTTAAATGACATCTTCAAATGTAGAATGCAGCTCTGGGTTTGTGGAAATAAAATCTGAATGTTGAACAAGAGAGAAAATTGTTGAGATTAGAATAAGTGAAGCTTTTCTGTGGCCACATGTAGTAAGTTGGATGTAAACAGATTTGAATTTATTGAGAGTAAGCCATAATTTTAATATGATTGTTACGCTTCTGGAAACATGCCAATGGCCTTTTTGAATCATTTATGCCACAGAAACCTCAATGAGATCAGGGGCCTTTTAACCTTCCTGAGTTTATCTCTTAGCTGGGGACATCAGAGAGGAGAAATCAGCGAACTCGATGTGCTTAGTTCTCCAACCCTCAGATTCCAAGGACACTGTTTGGGGAGATGATTAACTCATCTCAGAACTTAAGTTTGCAGGAAAAAGTGTTTCCTTTCTTCACAGTTTGTTCAAAGTTCACTTTAAGTAGTGTAATTACATGATTTATTATCCAAACTTACACCTTTCTAAAAAGAAAAGAGGTTAAAAAATAAACAATAAACAGGTATTAGTTGATCTATTAATAAATACATCAACCATGAACCCAGACAAAACAGGCATATAGCCACCCTAACTGTAAGGCTTTATCAACTGCATTGTATCATTGTTTTGCTTTACAGGTTTACATTCACCAGCTGATAATTAAATATTACCCCCAAAGGCTTTTCTCTCTGTGTACACGGTCCCACAGCTATCTGACTCTGACTCATTTTTCTAACCCAGTGATTCTCAAAGTGTGGCTGGCCCATGGACTGAAAGGGCCTGAAGAGGGTATTAAAAATGTAGTCGCCCAGTCTCTAGTCAGAGCTACCAAATCAGAATCTCCAAAGAGGTGGCTCAGGCACCTGCATTTTAACCTACCTCTCAAGTTCTTCTTCCGCACTCTGAAATTTGAAAGCCAACTGCTCTGATTCAAAGCTCTGGCTTGCTCTAGCTACCTCTGTGTTCTGGTCACACTGCAGTAATAAGAAGTGGGTGGGTAAATTCTGCTCTTTTTGCCTAGAAAAGTAACTTGCAGATGGGGCATGAGCTGAAAATACATTCTCTGTTGTGCACAAATACGGAGGCCGTGACACTTCCCGCATGATGCCATCAAACCTCATCGTCCTCCCCCGCACAGAGTCGTGCATGTAACCATTTCACACCCACGAGGTACAGGCTGCACACATAAATACAGTCTCAGAGTAGTAGGAAGATAAGAAAACAGTAAGATGACATTGGCTTCACTGCAAAACGTGATCGAATGCAATTAAAACTACTCACTTTTAGGAGAGAAAAGGACGGGGGAGGAAGATTTCTCCGGGCACTAATGAGATCTTTTTTGAGTGTCATACGGCTGCAGTGACAAGGATCACAGACCACAGCCAAACCTAACCTCCTGCTTCCACTTGTAATCACAGGCCAGGGTCATGGACATACGGCTAGCACTGACTCAGATAACATCCTCATTAGTTCACCGGCGTCATCACAGCCCTGGTAACTTCACTGGAAGGCACTGACAGGGACCAGAAGGGTGGTCGGCCAAATCAAGGCAGCAGGGGCAACAGATAATCAGGGCACATTTTATTTGTGAGGTGCTTTCCTGTACATTTTTCATTATCACCTCCCTCAATTTAGTTGGGATTTCCTATGCGCCCCTTGTGCTAGGCACTATTACAGACCCTGATGTCACATGTTGCATCAGGCACAGGCTGCAAGGGTCAAATGGGTAAATGCCAGGAAAGTGTCACTCACACACTGTTGGCAGAGCCTGAGGAGCACAGAGGTGTGCCTCCTGGGGGACCAGGGACTGACTCCCTGATGGAGGGGCCTCAGGACCAGTGCTTACTGAGCGCCATTGTATGCAGAACCAGAAGGAGGCAGTCACAGAGGAAAGGTGAAGGAGCAGAGCAAGAACTAGTTACATGGGATGCATGGCCTCCACCCTCGAGAAAATTCCAGTCCAGCAGAAGAGACACACCAGGCACACGGAGACAAGCCACCAGCAGCCGTTGTTCAGCAAGGCCTTGCGTGGGGAGTAGTTTTTGAGAGACGAGGGCAACGAGGCTCAGGGAAATGAAGTCACTGGTTCAAAGTCACAGAGCAAGTTAGTGTCATAGCCGGGATTAGAATGTGGGTCTTGTAGTTCCTGGTTCAGTGTTCTTTCCTCTACACCACAAAGTGGGAAGTGTTCACAGGCTAGCTAAACTCATCCCAGGTAATACTCTGCTCTGATTAAACATCATCCCAGCCTTGACAACTTCATACTGCTGATGGCCACTGACAGGGACCAGAAGGGTGGCCGGCTAAATCAAGGCAGCAGGGGTGGCAGATAATCTGAGCTCTCCTGTGCACGCTTACACAAGCCATTCTTCCCTCGTGGGACCCTCTCCTCTCTTCTTTACACTTTGTTTATTGATCTTCTCTTTTAAGAACATTCCAGCCCACAAATCCCATGGGGTACCCTAGAGATGGTGGCTGTTTTGAGCTGTCTTGCATTGAAACAAGGAGAGGAGGTAGCCTTTATCCCTCCCACCCCCATTGAGTCCTTGAATGTGGGTTGTCCTCAGGGAGGGGGCCTGACCTTGGACAAGATAAGACCAAATATTGGAGAGAACTGAGGACAGTCAGCCACCAATGTGTCCAGCAGATGGGAAAACGAGTGCCTCAGTGCTGAAAGGGAGATCTGGGCAACATGTCACAGCATCTACTACTCCAGCCTTGCTGCTCCACACAAAGCTCCCCTAACAACCTCAGCCCCGCCCTGCTCAGCCCCAATCCTTCCCTCCTCTGACCTCTAAGGTCCAGTCTGTGTCATTCACTCTGTTCTTATAGTCTTTCTTCATTTCTCTATTCTACCTTTAACAAGGATTAACATAGAGAACCTGCAAGTTAGGCCTCCAAAATGAAGAAGTAAATATGGTATAGCTTCTACTCTTTAGGGTATAGTAGCCCTGCTTGGCCAGCCATTTACACCAACCAGAATCTCTCCTCCACTGAAACAGGAGTCTCGCCGTTCTTCTTCTGCTCTGTCACTCTAAGTCTGGGTGGGGCTGAGCCAAGGACCACACATGACCCCAACCCCAGGGATAGTCTTCACCTCTGATCCTCTCTGCCTCTGCAAGGAGCACCTGGCTCATGGCCCTGCACAGATCACCTACCTGGGTAGCATCTGCTGAAGCACCTTGGACCCTCACATCAGCTGAGAATCCTCCACCACCACTAAGCATGGGGCTCAGCCTTCCTGCTGGGCTCCAGCCTAGGCTCATAGCCACTGTAGATCAACAGTGAGAGTCCAGGGAGGAAGTCATCATATGCCCAGGAGATGCTGATTGAGAGCCAATTGTGAGTCCACCTTAAGAATGGTAAAATCACCATCCTGGCTAATGCAGTGAAACCCCGTCTCTACTAAAAATACAAAAGATTAGCCGGGCATGGTGGCGGATGCCTGTAGTCCCAGTTATTCAGGAGGCTGAGGCAGGAGAATGGCGTGAACCCCAGAGGCGGAGCTTGCAGTGAGCCGAGATGGCGCCACTGCACTCCAGCCTGGGCGACAGAGGAAGACTGTCTCAAAACAACAACAACAACAACAACAACAACAACAAAAACAAAAAGAATGGTAAAATATCAGGGCCTCTCCATTTGATCTTCAGTACCTCAACAACCAAGCAAGATCCCTGACCTCACCTTCAAATATCTTTGTTCTTAAGCTTCCATTCCCATTTAAGTGGACAAACTCATCCTCAGTTCTTCCCATCTGCTCAGAGACTGACGTTCACTCAGCTTTAAGATAAGGAGAGAAAGTTTCAGTTAACATTTCAAGCCCATTTTTAAAATGCATAGGTCCAATTCTTCCCACTCTCCAGCTTCTGCCAACTCACCTGCTTTCAGCAGCCTTGATAGCCCTCCCTGAGCTGGGTGCTAGGAAGAGCCAGGACACAGTTCCTGGTCTGGGGGAGTCCAGTCTAGCTAGGAGGCAGAACAGATGTCACGGGGCCATGACAGGGCAAAATTAGCCCAGTCAGACTTCTGGCACCCATTCTTCTCAGATCCAGGCCTCTTCAGAGTTATGAGATTTATTTGAACAAATGTCCTTGCCTCACTGAACCTCAGTTTCCTAATAAATGGAGAAAATATTGACCTGTCAGGTTCACTGTAAAACTGAATGAATGTGAATGTCAAGCACTTCACGCAGGGCCTACCTGCACCTTCATAACCCTCCTTCTTCCATAAAAGTGGAATGTAACTGTGGTCGTCTGCTGCCACTCGGGAGGTGGATTTTCCTAACTGCAAACTGGCACATCCTCTGCCTTGCTCTGTGCCCGTGAGAGAGTAGATTAACCTCCAAATGCCTCAGGTTCCTCATCTGTGGACAGTAATTGTTGTCCCTGTAGCTACCCAGCTCCAGTTATCATTGAAAGCAAAGCACAAGGTACGTTTCAGTGTGTCTGGGAGCTGGCTGGGAGACAGTTTCCAGAGAAGTGCAGGGTGGGGTTCTATTACGACCACTGGGATTGAAAAGACAGCTCTGTTTTCTACTCTGCCTTTCTATTAAATTGAACTCCAGCCCTGGAAATTAATATCCCCACTGCATTTGAGTGAGGTGAGGTGGCTCTATTTTTACAAGCGCTGCAGCATCAAGCCCTAATCTGGGATGCTGTGACCTTTTGCTGGGCTCTGCACCAGGGAATCATAATTCAGGGCCAGTCTCAGCTATGGAAACCTCCACAGGCCTTTTATGACATGAGTGCTATTGAATATTCTATAAAATCTCCTTGGAAAACTGGCCCACATTTCTTTATAATCTCCCCAGACTGTTTCTGAAGTCTCTCTATAGATTTTTTACTCTAAAAATCCATAGTGTTTCTTAATAAGAATCCAGGCCTCTCATAAAGGACTGTGAAAAGGATAAGGCTGGATTGGTCTGCAGGAGAGGTTGAGGTGGAGCCACAGCAGTCACTCTGTTCCTGTTAAGCCCTTGGATGAGGCTTCAGAGCTGAGGAACCTGTCAGCGGGATGCAATCACTTCCAGTGGATGGAGATGAAGGGAGGGATTTAGAAGTGGAGCCATATTCACCCCCACACTTTGCTGGATTCCAAGCTCTCCTAGCCTGGAGTAGGCGAAGGTCAGGGAATAGGACCAAACACCTGCGTGCCTTCTGAGATGCTCCCGACTGTCTCTTTCTCTCTTTCTGTTGACTGCAGCCCACTCGTGCCAAGCTTTCCTGACTTTTCCACTCGCAAGAAGCACAGTATCGTGAGTATGGGATCTGGCTTACTGAGCATCCATCAGGGGCTATAATTTCCTCCGGATATAACCTTGACCAGTAAGAAATGGAACTGGAAGGTAATTGGACAGATAAATACCCTCTTTTCTTCCCAATGTGGATTACTTCAAAGTGTGTTTTTCCCTCGCCAGCCTTCCCAAGTAGCCCAGTGTGCCAAGCAGCTGTGCCTGTTGAGGAACTAACGTGTCACTGCAAGGTTCACATAAACCTCTGGCTAACAGAGGTGCAGGTGGCATTGCATTGCTTCCATCTTTCCTTAATTCACTTCCCTCTTCCTGCCATCACCCTCACCACCTTGAGCTTGTATCTCCAAAGTAGAGTGTTATTGCTTTGATTCTTGCCACAAGCACTACCTTTCAAAAGGACCTGGGTTACTGTATGTGTGGCTTTGCCAAGAGTGAAGATCAACTAAGTCGGCAGAGGGCTCTATCAGAGGCAGATGGGTCCTTTGGTGATCCTGGGGGACAGAACTTCTCTATGAGTAATCTCCATGCCACACCACCCCCTTTTGCCTAGCACAGGCTTAGCATATGGTAGAGATTCCATAAGAAGCTGAAATATGTTGCATTAAACTGAGCATGTTAGAACCAGAAATAAACCTGAGCCCTTTCCCCAAAAAGGTTTTCTAATCAGGAGAATGAGCTATGAGCTTCTGCTAGCACTGCCCCTTGGAGTAACTGCATTTTCAAGAACCCTGTAAAGGATCATGCACCGTATACTCACCCTTCAAACTTTCACAACTTTTGAAACTCTTTCACAGGTTATAGTTTATCAGATTCTCATAGAAAGTCTCCAAAACAAACAAAGTAGATAGGATTTTATTTAAGTTGACATTTAACACCCAGGGAAACCAAGACTTGCAGAGGTGACATGACTTTCCCAAGCTCATACAAAGTCCAGGCCCTTTACTGTGGTGCTATCATACTAAAACAGGTAGAGGTCCCAGGCACCAATTCACGTGCTCTTACGTACTAATTGCATAGAAAATTCATACTGCCTGGCATATGCCTTTTGTCCAAAGACCATAGTTGTATTCATGTCCTCAAATGATCAAAGGGAACATGGTGATCCCTCTGCAACATGGTGAGCACTAGCCTCTCTTTGTTCTTCTCTGCATTGCTAAGTTCATCTCAGTCCTCAAAGAGCAGCCAGGTTTCCCAGCATGGTCTCTGGTCCTGGTCTTCCAAGGAGCAGCATTGGCAAGGGAGATAGATCACAGGAAAAGAAACACATTAGAACTTCCATTCCCCAAATTGGGCATTTTGGACTCCAGCAAGCACTGGGAGGTTTCACTGTTTCCATTCCACTGGTCTTCTGTTGCAAGTGTGGGGTATACATGCAGAAAGAGGCAGTGGTCTCCCTCAAACCCCATGCTAACCCCTCCCCTTCTTCTCCAAGGTCCGATAGCACTCAGAGTTTCAGCACACAGCTTAGTGTTGATCATATAACTCCTAAAACTGTTTTTCCTAGTTCTTATTCCACAAGCTATGACCTCTTACTAGTTGCCAGATATTAAGGATATAATAAATAAGGCATCATGCTTGCCTTCAAAGAGATCACAGCCTAGAGGGAAGACAGACACCTAAGTAGCCAATTATAAGACCATGGGAGGACAATAGAGGCAAGAACAGTTACTCAGAAGAGAGTAACTAACTCTCCCTATAGTTGGAAGAGACTTCACAGAGGGGGTGGCATCTGAGTTGGAACCAGTGGATGAACAGGAGTTTGCCACAGTTGACAAGAGTGTCAGAGGACAGAGCTTGCACAAGTGCACATTAGGAAGAACTAGAACCATGGAGGCAGCCAGAAACGCAAACACTAGAACAAGGTGTGAAGGGAACGGTAGGGGAGAGGCTGAGGCCAACTCATGAAGGGTGTTAAATGCCAAACTGAGGAGAAAGTCTTTCCATTTCCTCAGAAACAGGGCTGGTGTCCTTTATAGTTCGATGCCTCCCAGACCTAACCCAAGGCTGATAAACTGGGAGTGGTCCTTTCCCCCACCACACACACTTGGAGCCGGACCACTTGAACCCCTCAAAGAAGAACTAAGTGCCTCGGGAGACATTGGATGGAAAATCCAGCTTCATCTCCAAGGCTCCTTCCTAGTAGGAACTGTCCCCATGAAAATGAGACCTGGAGGCAGGATGGAAAAGTTCCCTCTTGTCCTCCTGTTGTGGCTTCACAGGATCATATAAGCCCAATTTGCCTGTCATCAGCCACCAAAGCCATTTTTTATTCCAAATAAAGAAAAGGAACAGCTGTCTGTCTGCCTTAACTTCCTTCCTGACTCAGGAGAAAGGAAAGAAAAATACAGACAGACAATTAAAGACAGAGCTTTATAAGCAAATGTAGACAGAGAGACAAAATGGAATTGGGCAACAAGACATGGAAACAAAGAGCAAGAAACAGAGTGAGACCAAAAGACAGAGCCAGCCCAGAGAAAAGAGCAAAATCACTTTTTAAAAAGAAAGCTGAAGAGTTCAGATAAAACTGGGGGAGTGATAACCATTTAAAGTGATGAATAAATTCAGGACTGAAAGAAACAAGATGAAAAGAATATCCTCAGATATGGAACCAAGATGGCCAAATAGGAAGAGTTCCAGGCTACAGCTCCCAGCGTGCGCGATACAGAAGATGGGTGATATCTGCATTTCCAACTGAGGTACTGGGTTCATCTCACTGGGGCATGTCAGACAGTGGGTGCAGGACAGTGGGTGCAGCCCATTGAGCGAGAGCCCAAGCAGGGCGAGGCATCGCCTCACCTGGGAAGTGCAAGGGGGAAGGGAATTCCTTTTGCTAGCCAAGGGAAACCGTGACACACAGCACCTGGAAAATCGGGTCACTTCCACCTTAATATTGCACTTTTCCAAGGGTCTTAGCAAACAGCACATCAGGAGATTATATCCTGCGCCTGGCTCAGAGGGTCCCACACACACGGGGCCTCCCTCATTGCTAGCACAGCAGTCTGAGATCTAACTGCAAGGTGGCAGCAAGGCTGGGGGAAGGGCGCCCACCATTGTTGAGGCTTGAGTAGGTAAGCAAAACGGCCAGGAAGCTCGAACTGGGTGGAGCCCACCACAGCTCAAGAAGGCCTGCCTGCCTCTGTAGACTCTACCTCTAGGGACAGGGCATGGCCAAACAAAAGCCAGCGGAAACCTCTGCAGATTTAAATGTCCCTGACTGACAGCTATGAAGAGAGCAGCGATTCTCCCAGCATGGAGTTTGAGATCTGAGAACAGACAGACTGCCTCCTCAAGTTGGTCCCTGACCCCTGAGTAGCCTAACTGGGAGGCACCCCCGAGTAGGGGCAGACTGACACCTCACATGGCTGGGTACCCCTCTGAGACAAAGCTTCCAGAGGAACAATCAGGTAGCAACATTTACTGTTCAGCAATATTCACTCTTCTGTAGCCTCCACTGCTGATACCCAGGCAAACAGGTCTGGAGTGGACCTCCAGCAAACTCAAACAGACCTGTAGCTGAGGGTCCCGACTGTTACAAGGAAAACTAACAAACAGAAAGGACATCCACACAAAACCCCATCTGTACGTCACCATCATCAAAGAGTCAATGGTAGATAAATCCACAAAGATGGGGAAAAAACAGAGATGAAAAGCTGAAAATTCTAAAAATCAGAGTGCCTCTTCCCCCTCCAAAGGAACGCAGCTCCTTGCCAGCAATGGAACAAAGCTGGACGGAAAATGACTTTGATGAGTTGAGAGAATAAGGCTTCAGATAATCAAACTTCTCCGAGCTAAAGGAGGAAGTTCAAACCCTCTGCAAAGAAGCTAAAAACCTTGAAAAAAGATTAGATGAATGACTAACTAGAATAACCAATGTAGAGAAGTCCTTAAATGATCTGATAGAACTGAAAACCATGGCACAAGACCTACGTGACAAATGCGCAAGCTTCAGTAACCAATTCGATCAACTGGAAGAAAGGGTATCAGTGATTGAAGATCAAATGAATGAAATGAAGCGAGAAGAGAAGTTTAGAGAAAAAAGAGTAAGAAGAAATGAACAAAGCCTCCAAGAAACATGGCACTATGTGAAAAGACCAAATCTACGTCTGATTGGTGTACCTGAAAGTGATGGGGAGAATGGAACCAAGTTGGAAAACACTCTGCAGGATATTACCCAGGAGAACTTCCCCAAACTAGCAAGGCAGGCCAGCATCCAAATTCAGGAAATATGGGGAACACCACAAAGATACTCTCGAGAAGAGCAACTCCAAGACACATAATTGTCAGATTCACCAAAGTTGAAATGAAGGAAAAAATGTCAAGGGCAGCTAGAGAGAAAGGTCGGGTAACCCACAAAGGGAAGCCCATCAGACTAACAGTGGATCTCTCGGCAGAAACTCTATAAGCCAGAAGAGAGTGGGGGCCAATATTCAACATTCTTAAAGAAAAGAATTTTCAACCCAGAATTTCATATCCAGCCAAACTAAGTTTCATAAGTGAAAGAAAAATAAAATCCTTTACAGACAAGCAAATGCTGAGAGATTTTGTCACGACCAGGCCTGCCCTACAAGAGCTCCTGAAGGAAGCACTAAACATGGAAAGGAACAACCGGTACCAGCTGCTGCAAAACTATGCCAAAAGGTAAAGACCATCAATGCTAGGAAGAAACTGCATCAACTAATGAGCAAAATAACCAGATAACATCATAATGACAGGATCAAATTCACACATAACAATATTAACCTTAAATGTAAATGGGCTAAATGCTCCAATTAAAAGATGCAGAGTTGTAAATTGGATAAAGAGTCAAGACCCATCAGTGTGCTATATTCAGGAGACCCATCTCACGTGCAGAGACACACATAGGCTCAAAATAAAGGGATGGAGGAAGATCTACCAAGCAAATGGAAAACAAAAAAAAGTAGGGGTTGCAATCCTAGTCTCTGATGAAACAGACTTTAAACCATCAAAGATCAAAAGAGACAAAGAAGGCCATTATATAATGGTAAAGGGATCAATTCAACAAGAAGAGCTAACTATCCTAAATATATATGCACCCAATACAGGAGCACCCAGTTCATAAAGCAAGTCCTTAGAGACTTACAAAGAGACTTAGACTCCCATACAATAATAATGGGAGACTTTAACACCCCACTGTCAACATTAGACAGATCGATGAGACAGAAAGTTAACAAGGATATCCAGGAATTGAACTCAACTCTGCACCAAGTGAACCTAATAGACATCACAGAACTCTCCACCCCAAATTAACAGAATATACATTGTTCTCAGCACCACATCACACCTATTCCAAAATTGACCACATAGTTGGAAGTAAACCACTCCTCAGCAAATGTACAAGAACAGAAATTATAACAAACTGTCTCTCAGACCATAGTGCAATCAAACTAGAACTCAGGATTAAGAAATTCACTCAAAACCACAGAACTACATGGAAACTGAACAACCTGCTCCTGAATGACTACTGGGTACATAACGAAATGAAGGCAGAAATAAAGATGTTCTTTGAAAAAAATGAGAACAAAGATACAACATACCAGAATCTCTGGGACACATTTAAAGCAGTGTGTAGAGGGAAATTTATAGCACTAAACGCCCACAAGAGAAAGCAGGAATGATCTAAAATTGACACCCTAACATCACAATTAAAAGCACTAGAGAAACAAGAGCAAACACATTCAAAAGCTAGCAGAAGGCAAGAAATAACTAAGATCAGAGCAGAACTGAAGGAGATAGAGACACAAGAAACCCTTCAAAAAAATCAATGAATCCAGGAGCTGGTTTTTTTTTTTTTTTTTTTTTTTTTGAAAAGATCAAGAAAATTGATAGACCGCTAGCAAGACTAATGAAGAAGAAAAGAGAGAAGAATCAAATAGACGCAATAAAAAATGATAAAGGGGATATCACCACCGACCCCACAGAAATACAAACTACCATCAGAGAATACTATAAACACCTCTATGCAAATAAACTACAAAACCTAGAAGAAATGGATAATTTCCTGGACACCTACACTCTCCCAAGACTAAACCAGGAAGAAGTTGAATCCCTGAATAAACCAATAACAGGCTCTGAAATTGAGGCAATAATTAATAGCCTACCAACCAAAAAAAGTCCAGGACCAGACGGATTCACAGCCGAATTGTACCAGAATTACAAGGAGGAGCTGGTTCCATTCCTTCTGAAACTATTCCAATCAATAGAAAAAGAGGGAATCCTCCCTAAGTCATTTTATGAGGCCAACATCATCCTGATACCAAAGCCTGGGAGAGACACAACAAAAAAAGAGAATTTTAGACCAATATCCCTATGAGCATCAATGCAAAAATCCTCAATAAAATACTGGCAAACCGAATCCAGCAGCACATCAAAAAGCTTATCCACCATGATCAAGTGGGCTTCATCCCTGGGATGCAAGACTGGTTCAATATACGCAAATCAATAAACATAATCCAGCATATAAACATAACCAAAGACAAAAACCACATGATTATCTCAATAGATGCAGAAAAGGCCTTTGACAAAATTCAACAGCCCTTCGTGCTAAAAACTCTCAATAAATTCGGTATTGATGGAACATATCTCAAAATCATAAGAGCTATTTATGACAAACCCACAGCCAATATCATACTGAATGGGCAAAAACTGGAAGCATTCCCTTTGAAAACTGGCACAAGACAGGGATGCCCTCTCTCACCACTCCTATTCAACATAGTGTTGGAAGTTCTGGCCAGGGCAATCAGGCAGGAGAAAGAAATAAAGGGTATTCAATTAGGAAAAGAGGAAGTCAAATTGTCCCTGTTTGCAGATGACATGATTGTATATTTAGAAAACCCCATCATCTCAGCTCCAAATCTCCTTAAGCTGATAAACAACTTCAGCAAAGTCTCAGGATACAAAATCAATGTGCAAAAATCATAAGCATTCTTACACACCAATCAATAACAGACAAACAGAGAGCCAAATCATGAGTGAACTCCCATTCACAATTGCTTCAAATAGAATAAAATACCTAAGAATCCAACTTACAAGGGATGTGAAGGACCTCTTCAAGGAGAACTACAAGCCACTTCTCAATGAAATAAAAGAGGACACAAACAAATGGAAGAACATTCCATGCTCATGGATAGGAAGAATCAATATCATGAAAATGGCCATATTGCCCAAGGTAATTTATAGATTCAATGCTATCCCCATCAAGCTACCAACGACTTTCTTCACAGAATTGGAAAAAACTACTTTAAAGTTCATATGGAACCAAAAAAGAGCCCGCATTGCTACGACAATCCTAAGCAAAAAGAACAAAGCTGGAGGCATCATGCTATCTGACTCCAAACTATACTATAAGGCTACAGGAACCAAAACAGCATAGTACTGGTACCAAAATAGAGATATAGACCAATAAACACAGCCATCAGAAATAATACCACACATCTACAACCATCCGATCTTTGACAAACCTGACAAAAACAAGAAATGGGGAAAGGATTCCCTATTTAATAAATGATGCTGGGAAAACTGGCTAGTCATATATAGAAAGCTGAATTTGGATCACTTCCTTACACCTTATACGAAAATTAATTCAAGATGGATTAGAGACTTAAATGTTAGACCTAAAACCATAAAAACCCTAGAAGAAAACCTAGGGAATACCATTCAGGACATAGGTATGGGCAAGGACTTCATGTCTAAAACCACAAAAGCAATGGCAACAAAAGCCAAAATTGACAAATGGGATCTCATTAAACTAAAGAGCTTCTGCACAGCAAATGAAACTACCATCAGAGTGAACAGGCAACCTACAGAATGGGAGAAAATTTTTGCAATCTACTCATCTGACAAATGGCTAATATCCAGAATATACAAAGAACTCAAACAAATTTACAAGAAAAAAACAAACAACCCCATCAAAAAGTGGGCAAAGGATATGAACAGACACTTCTCAAAAGAAGACATTCATGCAGCCAACAGACATGAAAAAATGCTCATCATCACTGGCCATCAGAGAAATGCAAATCAAAACCACAATAAGATGCCATCTCACACCAGTTAGAATGGCGATCATTAAAATGTCAGGAAACAACAGGTGCTGGAGAGGATGTGGAGAAATAGGAACACTTTTACACTGTTGGTGGGACTGTAAATTAGTTCAACCATTGTGGAAGACAGTGTGGCGATTCCTCAAGGATCTAGAACTAGAAATACAATTTGACCCAGCCATCCCATTACTGGGTATATACCCAAAGGATTATAAATCATGCTGCTATAAAGACACATGCACACGTATGTTTGCTGCGGCACTATTCACAATAGCAAAGACTTGGAACCCACCCAAATGTCCATCAATGACAGACTGGATTAAGAAAATGTGGCACATATACACCATGGAATACTATGCAGCCATAAAAAAGGATGAGTTCACATCCTTTGTAGGGACATGGATGCATCTGGAAACCATTATTCTCAGCAAACTATCACAAGAACAGAAAACCAAACACCGCATGTTCTCACTTATAGGTGGGAAATGAACAATGAGAACACTTGGACACAAGAAGGGGAACATCACACACCAGGGTCTGTCGTGGGGTGGGGGGAGGGGGGAGGGATAGCATTAGGAGATATACCTAATGTAAATGACGAGTTAATGGGTGCAGCACACCAGCATGGCACATGTGTACATATGTAACAAACCTGCAGGTTGTGCACATGTACCCTAGAACTTAAAGTATAATAATAATTAAAAAAATCTCAAATTGCAATTTGTCATGTTTCCTTAGCCAGGGAATTAGGCTAAACATTAACGAAACTACAGTACCCTGAATATTTATATTATACTTAATAAAGAAAATTGTACTTTAAAAAAAATAAATAAATAAAAGAAAAGATTATCCTCTTCCAACATTTTGGCCACCAAACAGAAAAAGAAAAGAAACAAGGAAATTCCCGAGTAATGCCACACTGGCCAATGCTGGGGACTCTCTCCATCCAGCATTTTCCTGAGGCCAGAAGCAATGTTGGGCTCTGGAGCCAACTGCTTGCCAAATGCTAAGTCCTAAAATATCACCTCCACCTCCTGCATTCATAAGTTCCTCCCCCAGAAAGGCAATTAGGGCTGGATTCTCCCTTTACTGGGGAGACAGAGAGAGGAAAAGCACTAGGGTTTTGCGGAGGGCTCTAGTTACCTTGGAAGTACTCAGAAGAAGGTGCACATTTGCATTTATTTATTTATTTATTTATTTATTTTACTGTCTTTCAGAAATCTCAGTCCGGCATGACTGGTTCCAACTTCTTCAGCACAAGCTCGTCTCCCCAGTTTTCCTTCTTCAGAAGCCTGTGCTCTTTGCTGACCTCCTGTCGGGGGCTGCCTGCACACTCTCTGCCTGAGCCTGCTTGCTGCACAGCTCAGGGCCAAGCTCTCTATCACCTCACTGTCTGCATCAGGGGCCCTCTCATTTCAGTGGCTCCTGGGATACTCCAGTGGCAAAATCCCAGGAGATACTCAACTCCCACTGTTCTTGCCGGAAGGAACTTTAACAGGCATAATTATTAGAAAAAAGCAAAACAGACACAGGAAGGCAGAAAAGGCAGATGAAACTTCTGTAACTTACACCAACAAACACGTTGCCTCCTCTATGTGGTAGACACATTTAGATGCATTGTCTTTTGTTGATTCAGTGTAATTCAGAATAATCTGCTCCACTTGGAGCACAGACGCAAACCCAGAGACATTAAAACGGCCTCTGAATCTAAAAACAGCTGTCAAAGAGCCCATACGTTGTACTCTAAGGAAGAGGTGGTACCACCTTCATGTCCTTCCCTGTGGACCTAAAATCATGTTTAAAAATAAAGATGACTAGGATGTTTTTCCTGATCCCAGGGCTACTTAGTAATTTTAAGTCCACAGACAATGGGTATCACTAAAAGGAGCAGCACTGAGAAGGAGGAGCCAACAGGAATAGTTTAGGATAAGAGCTAACTGGCACAGTTTCATGCTGGAAGGTGTCACTATATTATAGCCCTACAAGAAAATGGGTTCTCCTAAAGATCGACAGAATTTAGAGCTATGGAGGTGCCACGTGGAGTAGCAGCTTCATTTTACAGATGGGAAAACTGAGGCCCAGGGATGAGACACCCTAGGTAAAATAGTGTCCTGGCTGCTGTTTTAGGAAGCAGGGAGGAAGCAATTCATCTTTTCAAAAGAGTTCCAGAAAGTATGTGCACGTCTAACCAAGGAGACTTCTGTAATCTGAAATACACACTTTTGCAAGCCAGTCCTTCCCCAAGGGCACAAGATAGGCAATGCGTCCAGGCACCAGGGACAGGGGGACAGAAATCCAGTTGCACAGAAGTTGTACAGAAGGCAGGCAGCTGCGCTTAGTGCAGGAAGCTAGCACAGCCAGTAACAGCAGGTCTGTCTGCCTGAGATCCGGACTACCATCTCTGGAGACCTAAAGAACTGAAAATCACGTATGGCCAGAGGCAGGGAAATCACCCAGCAAGCCTTGGGCACGCTACTGGATTTGGGCAGCTCCTCTGTTGAATTTTAATGAAGTAATTAAGAGCTAGATAATAGAGATGGGGCTCTGCAGAGCAACACTCACGGACCTAACCTCTTTGATATGTTCCTTCATCAGGAGGCAACTCTATCACTAGATGGCTTCATTAATATTCCGGCCTGCTCTCTAGCACTTAAAGTGATCTATGCCAAAGTTTGTTAGTCTTTTAAATTACCTGCCGAGGCCCCGCTGTAAAAAAAAAAAGGAAGAACAAATGCATGCTAAAGAAAGGACAATGTCCCAGAGGGTGCTAGAAGAGATAAACCCTGCTCGTATTTCCTTTTCAGAAAGTAGTGTGGATAATCAAGAAGAAATAATTATGGGACCACTCAGTGCAGACCCATGAGGAGAGATGGGTGGGGACAGAAAAGATCCAGAGAATGGCAGCCCAGGGGAGCGAGCAG
This sequence comes from Macaca nemestrina, assembly GCF_043159975.1. Lineage (NCBI taxonomy): Eukaryota > Metazoa > Chordata > Mammalia > Primates > Cercopithecidae > Macaca > Macaca nemestrina. The sequence goes on along the minus strand of NC_092137.1, from coordinate 21,229,075 downwards.
CTGTTTTCACCAGGGATACCTGTCTTTTAGAGTTGGCCTCATGGCAGATACCTTGACCACTGGACAGCCCAGAGGTTAACTCCTTAATCCAGAGTAAAGATAAAGAAGCCTAATGCTTGGGCTCCAAATGGCCCAGAGAACTTTGTTCAGAGAACCCTAAACTTCTGCCCAAGAGGTATACCTTTGTGCCCCACGGTCAGGGAACAGAGACGGGCTGATTCTCCTTTTTGCTCACCTGGTATATTCTCCCTGTTCCCTTTGCCTCCTTGTTCATCAAGGCCCATATGAAACCTCCTCTCCTGCAGGGAACCTTCCTGCATAATCATGGAGCCTTAGAGTTGGGACCTCAGAGTTCAGCCTACCCCATCTTCTCTCCCACACCTGTATTATCACTTTAAATAATTCCCAATTAAGAAGTTCCAGCTTCTCCATGACTATTACCAAGGACAGGAAGATTACTCTTTCACAAGTTCAGTGTCAGGCATTTCTTGCTGTAAACATGTACTTCTACTGAAAAGAATTCTGTTTCCCGACGACTTAAATGCATTAAAAATAGCTTTCTGGTGTGGCTATAAGGGAGTAGCCTGGGGGAACCTTATAGTGAGAGTCTAGTTCCGTATCTTGACTGTGGTGGTTACATAAAGTCATTCATGGACCCCCCCCTACTTCCCGCCACACACACACACACACACACACACACACACACACAAGTTCATGCAAAGCTGGTGAAACCTAAAAAAGCACTGTGCATTGTATCAATGTTAATTATCTGGTATGGATATGGAATCACAGTTATGCCAAGTGTCAACAATGGAGGAGGCTGGGTGAAGAATGCAGGGGACATTCCCATACATGTCTTTGCAATTTCCTGCAAATCTATGGTTATTTTAAAATAAGAAGTTAAAAAAAATAGCAGACATCTTTTGAAAGAATGTGTGTGCCATGCACTGTTTAAATACTTTTTAGGTATTAACTCACTTAAATCTGAAAACCACCATAGAAAGTATGTACTACTATTTTCCCCATTCTACAGATGGAGACACTTATGCACAGAGAGATGAAGTCACTTTCCCAAGATCACACAGCTAGTGGGTGGCGGAGCCAGGATTAGAATCCAAGCTGTCTGATGCCAGAGCGTTCCTGCCTGACTGGCACTTTGCCTCATGACACTACAGATCTGGCAGGAGGAAGATGAAGTAAACTTCATCACTTATTTAATACACCATATTCGTCACTATAATCAATCTGTTAACAACTCGTATCTCTACAGAATTCTGTTACTCAGAGGGGTTTCATACACTCCATCTCACTGGAGCCTCACAACAATCCCATGAGACAAATTTTTATTTTCTGTAATTCCCAGATGAGAACACTGAGGTTCCAGTCCTCAGACACCAAGTCTTAGGCCCCTGCCACCTGACATCCTCAGTCTTCTGCTGCTTTCTTGCAGCTATCAGAAAGTAACCCAGCTATTCCAAAATGACGAGCCTTCATTAATTTTAGTCAGCCTTTCCCTGGAAACAGTAACCTGAAATGTCCACTCCCTTGAGGAGATAGCTAAAGGAAAAGGATGGAGTGATGTGCATTTAGGCATCAGTACTGGTTGGCTTAATGAGGCAGCAGGAAGCAGGCTCTGGAGTCCCACCCCCTGGAGAAGTCCCAAGGTATCCTCTTACTTTCCAACAGTGCAGTGTCAGGGCAAACAGGCACTCTTACAAGCATGTGCCCCGAGGCCCCCAGTAATTCTAAATAGAATCAGCTTGTACAATTCATTGCCTACCTCTCTGCCTCATCCAAATCACAGAGGAAAAGAAGTGACAGAAGCAAATGAGCAGGCTTCGTCCTAATACAGGAGGATTTAGGGAACCTCTGCAGGGAGACTGGGGTGGAAGGGTAGGGGAGCACACAGAACTTTCTACCAGAAAATACTGACAGTCCAACATAGTATTAGATACTCTATCATCAGTGAGTCATTTATTTGCCAAGAGAAGATTTTTTCAACTCCGGGAATCTCCTTTAAAAACACAACTGTCTCTGAGAAGGTTTATTTCTCACATTCTTATGGAATAAGGTAAATAAAGATCAGCTGACAGCCAGCCTTTGCTGGGATGAAACATCGCAGTGGGGTCTGCTGTCTTCTGAGGGAAGTCGGGAAGGGAGTACAGAAAAAGGAAGGAGGCGGACATTTAATAGCATGATCGAGAGTTGTTTGTAGATGGGAAATTGCTATGATCTGAATATTCGTATTCTCCACCCCCAAAATTCCTATGAGGAAATCTAATCCCCAATGTGACAGAACCAGAAGGTGGGGACTTTGAGAGGTGATTAGGTCCTAAGGTTGGTGTCCTCATGTATGAGATAAGTAACCCTTGTAAGAGATAAAAGAGAGTTTATTTTCTCTCTGTTTCTGCTCTCCACCATGTAAGGGAAGAACAAGAGGAACGTCCTCTGCAAACCGGGAAGAGGGACCTCACCAGAATTTGACTATACTAGTGCCCTGATCTCAAACTTTCCAGTCTCTGAAACTGTGAAAAATACATTTCTGTTGTTTAAGCTACCTAGTCCATGTTATTCTGTTATTCTGTTAGAGCAGCCTGGACAAATTGAGCCAGAAAATGATATATTTCTAGGCATATTCTACAGCAGCCCTCAGAGAGCAAAAGCTACGATGATGTTCATGGGTTCAGGACACTTCTGAAAGTTCTCCTGGCATTGGCCTTGTCCTGAAAGGACTAGGCCTGCCCTTTTCACAGACTCTTCTCTGATTTGCATCTTGGATGGTCCTACAGAAAGCCCTAATTTGGGAAATCAAGCCTCTTCAGCCTGGCTATGTTTCACTTCATCTCAGTAATATTTAACATACATTTATCATTTATATACTCAGAGTAGGACACCAGATTGGATGTTGGGAGCACAAAAGGGGATAAGCCATGCCCAGCCAGGGCTCTCTATAGTCCCCTCTCGGGGAAAAGGTAATCTGAGCCATCCTGGTCCAGAAAAGTCTGGGTCTGTCTCCAAGGGACTTACATCAGCCAGCCTGGAGCCATCAGATTCTCCTGCTGATCCCTTGTCTAGTAGAGAGTCCATGTGTCAGTGCATTCATCAGCTATTGCTTCAAAATAATGAAGCATGGCAAACAATCCCCAGATCTCATCGGGCTTACAACAATAAACATTCATTTTTCTCCCTCACGGATCTGCAGGTGGGCTAGGATTTAGCTGCTCTCAACTGGGCTCAGCAAGGCTTGGATCAGAACTAAGAATTGAGTTCAGGTATGCTCCATATGTCTCCTCATTCCATGGACCAGAAATCAGCCAAGGCACGTTTTCCTTATGGCAGATAGCAGAAATGCAAGAGGCCAAGCCAAATAACCAAAGTACATTCAAAGCCTCTGCTCATATCATATATCCTAACATCCATGGTTAAAGCCATGACCACCATCAACAGGATATATATTCCCATTCTAGTGGGAGGTATTCCAAAGTCACATGAAAAGCCCATGAATATATCATTCTACTACAGGAAAGGAGAAATGAGTTAAGATCAATAATCCATCTACCAGTCGGTAATAACTAATTTACTGTTTGAGACAAGTTCCTAAAACCTCAGATGCCCCTGACAGAGCAGAGCCTCTGAGGCCCAAGACATGAGACAGAATCAATTAGCCAATCAGTTCCACTTCCCTTCCATTGTGGCCTAGCACAACAATGGCCCATTGTAACCAGGAAGCAGCTGTGGACACAAAGGGAAACATCCTTCATTGTGTCTTCCTGGCTTTGTTCCAGGCCCCAGTAGAATACAAACCAGAAGCTCAGGCAGCCTTTGAGCTGGACTAAGGTGAATCATCTTTGTAGCAAGCCTGGCAACCAGAGACGGTAGGATAATAACGTCAAATATCGCGGGGCCAGACCTTCCTATGGGCTCTCCTCCACTATCCTTAGAGGCCGTGGTTTCTCAGCCCCAAGGAACAGTCAGAGTCATCTAGTCCTCATGATCAAAGCCTTATATTAACATCTGCCATTTTCTGAAGGGCTTGCTGTGTGCCAGGCACCATGCAAAATATTTTATTTTGATCTACTCCTCTGAAGACCCTGTGAAGGGTCACCCCACTTTACAGATGAAGTTCAAAGTAAGATCATTTTCTTATAGCTACACAGCATGGGGCCTTCCAGGGGCAGAGGTATAAAGATGAATGGGACAGAGGTCATGCGGCTGAACGCCAGCTCTTCTTTTAAACAACATCCAAGTTGTTAATCCCAATTCTGGAGTCTCAGTGTCATCATTTGTAAGTTGTTGCCATATAAGCTGACAGAGTGTTCAGTGAAAATTGAGGAAGAGAGCTTTGTGCGGAGCTAAGATTTTGGTGCCCCTGGTGAAGCAGACACAGGAGCTCTTGACCTATGACTTCAGATGTTACCTTTATCTCCGATGGCCTATCTTTAGAACATCTCTGAGCTACAGCAAAGCTCAGTGGCAAAAAGTCAAAGGAGGGAAGTCTGTGTCGTAAACAGAGAAATTCTCTCTTGGGTCTGACCATGAGCTCCTTTCTCCTTAGTAGTGTAGTATGGCTTCCCTGGACCCCTTGCCGACAGGCTGCTCCATGGTAGTCTAGGAGGGAGGGATGGTCACCCTCTGCTGACAGCACAGTCACAGTGCCTCTGGTCCACACAATTATGCACTAGGAGTTGCTCAGTTGTACTGACATCAAGTGGGGGGAGGGGGCACACACTGCTGCTTTCCTCTGCTACACCAGGGTTTCCTGGCCAGCTTGTCCTTGCTCCTCAAAGCTTGGGGAGTCGATTCCTCTAGGAATAGGGGACTTAGAAGACAGGTGATTTTGAGTGATTAGGTCAGTTAGAGACCGAACTCTCTCTCCTCTCCAGCCCTATCAGATTACTCAGAAGGGACTCCACATCCATCGCACACGGAGTCTCAGTGTTCCTCAGACAGACAACCTCCAGGGCTAGCTGGAGCAGTAACGTGGTCCTGAGGCCACTTTCTCTGCCCTCTGGTGCTGAGCCTGTTGGCACCGCTTTTTAAGCCAGTGTTGAGGAAGGGGCTGGTTGCTGACAGACGGAGAGATGACAGTTTTCCTGAAAAGAACCCAAGAGCTCCTCAGTGGGCAAAGGAGAACAAAAAAGGAGAACAAAAGGTGAGCCAGAGCCCAGGTCAGTTCAAGCCTGTCTCCAGAGGTGGGCTCCCTCTTCCCAGCTCTTTCCACACCCTGTGTGCCATTTAGAATGACAGGCATGGATAAGGGGAAAGAAGGAAGCTATGGTCCCCGCACGAAGACATCCTTGGCAAAAGGCTTCAATCACACTCGTCCAGCACCCATGGAACTGGGGAAGCAACTGGGGGCAGCTGAGGCTCCTATTTAACGCCTCTTTCCATGTGTTTTCTGCAATAAAATGTGATTAAGGCCAGAGAGAGCCCCAGGAGTTTCGTTCTTTAGAAAAGCATCATCAGAGGCCTATTTGACTTTGGAAAACAAAATAAAACAAAAGACAAAAACGCTTGACCCAAACTTTCTCAAACAGTGAGCCATTCTTTCTGTCAGCACGCTGGCTGGAATTCTTGATAAGTTTGAACAGGAAAAGCGCCTTGTCATTGTTTTCCATGCTTTCTGCCTCTTCAGCCACAGGAAGCCCCTCCAGCTGGTGAAGAGCCTGCCTGGAGCTCACCCAGCATCTCCTGTTCACAGTGTAGTTCGTGCCACACTGTATTGGTACCATCCTTCCCTCCACCTTACCAAAGGAAGAACATTTTCAGCTTTTGTACATTCTGGCTAATAGGAAGGACAGTTTCCAGGTCCATTAAATCATAAAGTTCCATTTTACTCAGAAGACTTCTCTGATCTTCCTATGTCCTCATTCTTACCCGCTGGAATGCCACAGAGATTTCCTCTTCTTTGAGTGTTGGGGCTCAAAGCTCATGTGTCCCAGGAGATATGAAGCCCAGCACTGGACTTAAGTTCAGTCCTCTTAGGTAGAGGTTTCAGCAACTCAAATGCAGGGGCCATAGTGGACAAGTCTCTGTACTCCAAGCTCTCACACCTCCAACAGAGCAGGCGGAAGGTATATAGTGAGTCAGCCTTTACTCAGTGATGCATGACTGGGGGCAGCACTGTGCCTAGGTGGCACGCCAGCTCCCTAAGTCACTGTAAGTTTGAGCACCAAGGTCAGGATCACTAGCACTGTCTCCTGTCCTGTCTCCTTCTCTGAATCAGCACAACCCACATTCGCTAGAAAATGCTCCAGTCCTGTCTTTCCACTTTTTGCAGATGACTCCAGAGGAAAGCTATAAGTGGTCACTATGCAGGGAGGGCAGGGAGGAGGAAGAGTGTTCAAGGCAGAATCAAACCCTGGTCTACAGGGAAAGAAACTGCAGGCCTGGGAAACCAGTGAGCTCAGTACAGACTATGAGACGCAGCTGCTCCTACTCTGCCATTGCGCACCTCCACACTTTCTCACCCATCCACACCTCCCAGACCGCATCGTACTTCACATCTGGAGCAGCTGAGCTCATTGCAATCTCTCTGGAAGGCATTAAGGCCTAGAGGGAACTGAAGGGACTGAGGAGCAAGAAGTTCCTCCTAGGAGTCTCTAACTCACATGTTCAAGATCCTAACGTCAAGAACTCAGAAAAATCCAGACTCTTGCACACACAAGGCTTCCTCTTGTTGGACTGTATCCATCAGCAAGTGTTCTCCATCACCTCGGTGAAACAGATGGAGCAGCTTGAGCCATAGTCAGCCTCCAAAGTGCCCACTTAGTATGGGAGGCAAGACTCACACAGAAGTAAGCTAAGGACATCGTGCTGTGGATGGACAGATTGCACAGGTGACATAGACATTCAGAGCAGCAGGAATTCACATGAAGAAGAGAGATCACCTGTGATTGTAGACCCCTGAAGGTGGCAAGGTTTTAATAGGTTCCCAAATGAGAAACACATCAATTTAAATGGGGGAAAAGGTCAGATAAATTTTCAGTGTTAAAGATCATGTAAATGTGGGCTTGATGATAAGATAGGCAAACTTACATTTTAAGCAATGGCGGAATGGGCCATTCAATGCCACTGTATGAAATGATTCTTTCTTCTTAGGCTTGATATTAGTTTAAAATAAAATAAAACCATTTCCCGCTTGATTACAGTTAGAATCAGGGAAGGATTTTCAGTCTGACCCTCAGTAGTGTTTAAAACAGTGGAAAAGAACAGATAAGGCATTGAATAAAATAAATGTTTCCGATCTCAATCCAGTTACTGCTGAATGCAGCAATGGATTGGAAAGGTAGGTCGCCTCTGGCATTCTCAGCCATAAGAAATTTAACGATGGATGAAAATGGATAAAATCAAGATGCTCTGATAGAATGGGAGGCTTCAATATCTCAGAAAATTAGGATCCTTGTAACCAATTTTACAATGGCTGGATTATAGCTAAATAGGATTTTAAGTCTATTGTAAATGAAAGGAAATCTAACTTAACTGGACCACACCATTTTTACTGAAATGCGATAAATGCTAATTTCCTTTCCGGGCACCAGTGACTTGGCTTGTGATAGCTGTTTGCAAGGTGCTCAAGTCTGACCAATCTCAAATTGGCCTCTTCCAGTCCTAACGCTGAGCCTTACAATCCACGTTTTCAGGATAGGGAGGGCGTTAAGGGAATCAGTCAAAGTTTCCCCTATTTTGCTCCAGGGCCTCATCACTGGGTGCCCAAGGACATTCAACTACTTTTAGAACCACTTCTCTCTACCCACTTTCGCGTGACCAGAGCAGCAAGATAGGCTCCCAAGCACCGGATTTTAAGATCTCTCCCTCTATACTTCTTTATTGTGACTGTTTATGTTCCAAGCAAAGTATAAACAACCAAAGGCAAAGTTTTCATATACACAAAAGCCAAGAGACAGAAAAGGATAGGCCAGCATGGCAGACAGTGAGCAGTGAGCATGGTTGGCGCACAAGATACCAGATGGAAAACAATGTATTTCTACATATTACTGAAAAGCCCCCAAGCTTTCCAATTCTGGGGTAATTCTTTTCTTTAATATGCAAATAAAATAATTGGCATCCCTCTTTCATTTCCCTATCATACCACTTCCTTGGGAAAGCAAGCATGTTGTGATTGCTGCTGGTCTCCAGGGCAACTGCAAACTAGAGTTGACACGAGACTGTACTAATTAACCAACCTTCCTGAGCACTTGAGGACACAGATGTCCCAGTGCCTCTGCAAGGACCTGCCTTTTGATTCTCTCATTTATATGCCAAGCTCTCCCCATGCTTGGTGGGACTCACCATATCTAGCCCAATGGAAAACCCCTCTGGATGTGACACAGATTGTCTCGTATGTGCACCAGAGTGTTGCCCCCTATCCTCTCTCTGCATGGAAGGAATATGAGTCATCTTCCCCTTGGTGAACTTTTCACTGGGAAAGAAGGTAGAAGGATAGAGTTTCAAATCCCCTTCACCCTTTTTATTCCTGCCTCTATCCTATCTGGGAAGGGTATCTTTCAGCATAGTGAAAGATGAAAATTATGCTTAGTGTGGCATTTAGTATAATAAACAGAATTTTACAGACTGGAAAGACTTAAGCCTCGATGGCATGGCTCTATCCCTGCCCTTCCAAGAAGCAAGTAGGATATTGTTTCCTTGTCCCAGAACCTGCTAAAAGCCAGGATGCTTGGGCCATAGACAACGGGTATAAAAAGAATGAAAGAAAGAACTCCTGGAAGTCCATTCAGGGATAGCTCTCTATGAACCAAAAGGCAATTTGATGAGAAAAACAAATGCATTTTTACGCAATCCTATGGAATCATTGTGTGTTTGTGATTGGCTGATAGTAATAACATTTTCCTTCTGGTGATGTACTAACTTGCATACCTGTCTAGATGTTGCAGGGCCTAATGGAGCAGTGTTTCAGAGTTAAATTCTGAGTTTATCATAGTTTGGAATCAGAAGGATGAGATATATATCTATACATGTAGATATTCATCTGTGTGCGTGTGTGTGTGTATGAAATATATATATATACACACATGATATATATATGAGATATATATATATATATATATATATATATATTAGTCCAAGGCATGCATGGGAATTACCACCTGTCAACTGGAATCTAACAGCCTTCCTGAAGGGGAGTTAGATGTGTCACTCCCATACCCTCACATTTAGAGAAACTTTATGTCTCCACTCCTGGATTTTGTTAGTCCCTCACCTTCTTCCATCTTACTCTCCAACCCCCAGTCTCAACCATGCAGCCCTCATCACTGCTCTCCTAATGCACTCCCACTTGCTCATTCATTTGGCTTCACCCCACTGGCCTCTGTGCTGTTCCTCAAAGAGCCAAGCAAGCTCCTCCATGTCAAAAGGCCTGTCCATTCACTTGTTTTTTCCACCCAGAATGCCCTTTTCACATCCTGCTTCTTTTTGTTGCTTCACATCCTGCTTCTTTTTGTTAACACTTCTGCCTAACTGTCACCTTCTCAGATAGGCCTTCCTTATTTAAAAGATCATCTCACCCTATTCTTTTATCTTGATTTTGTTTTCTTTATAGCACGTTGACCTGGGAAAACCAAAGTACTATGTGTGTGTACATAAATATATATGTGTATATGTATGTTAACTGTCCACAGATCCCAATCAGCATGAAAGCTGCAGGAGAGCAGGGTCTTTGTCTACTTTGCTCACTCCTATTTCCTCCAAATCTAGGAAAGTGTTTGGCATATTATAGGGTATTCAATAAGTAAATGACACAAACATTTTATATGATTTTAATGTAAGAGTTCATCTTCCTCCAAATAAGTAAGCCAGTACCCCCATTATTGGCTACAAAATACTTCATCACTTACCTATTAATTGTATGGTGCTGTCTTTATCAAAGACTAAGCTCCCATATTTACAAGCATTGGTTTGTAAGTCTTCTACTCTATTCTGTTTCTCTTTCTCTTTGCTCCACTTTTTGAAGCTGACTTATTTATAAACCTAAGTTTTTGGAAGCTGTCAAAATCTTCAATGAATCTAAATTGAATACTGATTGAGGATTCATAGATTAATTTGGGGAGATGTGACTTATATCTAATGTCAAGTCATTCCCATCTCTGAACATGATGACTCTCTCCATTTATCCAGATTTTTTACGTCCTTTAATATTGTTTTAAATATATTCTCCAAAGGACTTCTGCAATTCTTCATGAGGTTAATTTCTGGGTGTTTTGTATATCTATGCCCACTTTCAGTATCTTACTTTCTAGTGTTGTTTTCCAGTTGATTATTGTGGAGGTAGAGGAAGGTTACTGATTTCTGTAAATTGCTCTCATATCTAGAAACACCGGTGAGCTGTCTTACTAGTTCTAATTGTTCATCTGATAATTTCAAAGGGTTTTCTATATAAAATATTATACCATGTACATATGTTGGCAGTTGACATTCCTCCCTTTTGATTTTTAGTCATATTTATATTTCCAGTGATATTGTAAGCTGACTTTTCAAAATCTAGTATCTTAAGAATCACTGTGGTCCTTTCTGTGGGTTATAACTGGTGTGCACAGTTTTCAAAAGCTCCCAATGTGATTCTGATATGTTGTCTCACCCCTACCCCACATGAAGAGCTATGGCTCTATCTAGCAGTAGTGTGGGCTCCACACTGGAAGATAAAGAAATGGTGTAAGGCATAGACTTTGCCCTTGAATCACTTACTGTCTCAGTGGGGAGACAAAACTTGTACTGGACACCATCAGAATATTAAGTACTAAATTTTCTGGGAAATTGTACACATGAAAGAACATTAAGAGAAACACTCTAGGAGACAATAAGAAACAAAGAATAGTTTGGTCGTGTGTAAAGGATTCACTGTGACCATTAGACTTGATTTTTATAAAGGACAATAAATAACATGGAATTCTGCCTTGCTCCTTTGGGAAGAAGGTTTGAGCTGGCGATCTCCTCCACTGCCCGTCAGTTTGTCTTGTAGTTAAGTATCCACTAGGGAAAACATGAGCCACAAGAACAGAGGAAGTTAAAATGGTGGAGGGGCTTCTAATTAAAGTCATTTACTTAAAATTAAATGGCTCTGACACAATTGTCCAACTTGAAGTACGTGACTCAATCTGTTGCATATGAGTTTGCACATGTATGTGCCTATGTGTGTGTATTTGTGTTTAACTTTTAAAATGATGTTATAATGAACCACCATATTTGTGCTCCACAGGCTGGCCATGGGAACACTGTCCCAAGCAGAAGTTTTTAATAAGCTAGTGGTTCTTTTCCAGTGCTTTAGGAAAATTTTATAGAAACATGCACTACGTCTGGAAGTAGAGACTTAAAAAAAAACTGGCCAGGCACGGTGGCTCACGCCTGTAATCCCAGCACGTTGGGAGGCGAGTCGGGCGGATCACAAGATCAGGAGATTGAGACCATCCTGGCTAACATAGTGAAACCCCGTTTCTACTAAAAATACAAAAAAATTAGCTGCGTATGGTGGCATTCGCCTGTAGTCCCAACTACTCGGGAGGCTGAGGCAGGGGAATCGCTTGAACCCTGGGAGGCAGAGGTTGCAGTGAGCCGAGATCGCGCCACTGCACTCCAGGCTGGGTGACAGAGTGTGACTCCATCTCAAAAAAACAAACAAAGAAACAAAACTTAGCCCACCCAAATCCCCACAGCAAATATATGAGATTCTAGGATCCACGTATTAGTCTTGGACTCATCGCTGGTTCCATGTTTCTCCTGTTTTTCTCTTCCTTCAAAAGTATATCCCCTGGTTTAAAACCATATTGGAGCAAGGCAGGGGAAAATATTCATTTCTAGCATCTACTACGTGGTTTTCAATGTGTGGGCCCCTGACTGGCAGCATCAGCATCACCAGAGAACTTGTTAAAATTAAAAAGCTTAAGCTCAACCTCAGAATACTGAATCAGAAACTCTGGGGACACAGCCCAATAATCTATATTTTAATTAGCCTCCCATTGATTCTGATACTGGCTGAAGTGTGAGAACCACTCTCCTAATAGGTGACAGGCATGCCAGTCCTGCAAGAATCACAAGGCCAGTCCCGAAAATAAGAGTGGGTAGGGCTTAAAGGATGGACTGAGGTTGGGTTAGATGATTTGGTCATCTTTTAACATTTTGGAAAATTTGTAATTCATCATGTGACTTCCAACAATTATACTGCAAACAACTCCCCAGAGAGCCATCAAGCTATGTCAAAATGAAATGTCAACTTTTGAGGCTGTTGGTGTGAATTGGGTTTATTTTCATTGAGAATACTTTAACCCATATTTCTCAAATTGCAGAAGGGCAAATTAATTGTGTAATTTGTTGGGTAAGTAATGAATGAATTAATATTTAGATAGATTTTTGTCAAGATCAGTGGTTACATTACTACCTCTTAAGGGTGTTTTGTAAATTTACAGGGGCCACTTTGGTTATCACAATGATTGGAAGGGGGTCACTGACATTTGCTGGACATGTCCCATGGTTAATAGATAGAAACCTGATAATCTGGATCAGCAGTTTTCAAACTTATCAGACCTAACCGTCCTTTACAATCATAAAATGAAATCCAATATCACTTTCCTATGCACAATTTTAAAACAGTAAAATATCCTAATAATATTAAAAAACAGAAATAATGTGATTTATAATAAAATAACATGTATTTTAGTAAGTTAATGCCTACTCAAGAACACATAAAGCAGTTAGATAGCTTCCCCCGAAAGAAACCTCTACCAATACAGGTATACTGCATTTATTATCAGCAGCACTGCTCTCGGTGATGGAATGTTCCAAAATGGTGAACAACACTTGCTAAAATTCCAAACAAAACAGAATAGAATTTTCTCTCAATTTACATAATGCTCACATTCCTGGAAAATTCAGTGTCTAGTAAAATAGTGCAAAATAAACTTTGTGTTTATATGTAGACTGGAGTTTGTTTCTAGGCTCAAATAATTATGAATATGTTTTTCATCTACCTGAATATGTGAAGGTTTATTTGAAAATCAGGTGAGCCATGGGATTATTCTATGTGCAGGACTGTATCACATACTGCAGGGTAGCTAGCATATCTGGTTCATGTCCAGCAAACGTCAGTGACCCCCTTCCAATCATTGTGATAACCAAAGTGGCCCCTGTAAATTTACAAAACACCCTTAAGAGGTAGTAATGTAACCACTGATCTTGACAAAAATCTATCTAAATATTAATTCATTCATTACTTACTCAACAAATTACATAATTAATTTGTTTCCAGCATAGTACTTGCTAAGTGATGGGTCCACAGAGCTTACATTCTATTAGGAGATGATACAGTTTGGATATCCTCTCCAAATCTCAAGTTGAAATGTGATCCCCAGTGTTAGAGATGGGGCCTGGTGGAAGGTGTTTGGGTTGTGGGGACAGATCCCTTATGAATGTCTTGGTGCTGTCCTCACCATAATGAGTGAGTTCTCATGAGATCTGGTTGTTGTAAAATGCGGCACCTGCCCCTCCCCACTCTGTCTTGCACCTGCCCTGGCCATGTGATGTTCCTGCTCTCACTTTGCCCACTGCCATCAGTAAAAGCTTCCTGAGGCCTCTATAGAAGCAAATGCTTCTGCTACGCTTCCTGTACAGCCTGCAGAATCACGACCCAATTAAACTTCTTTTCTTATAAATTACTCAGTCTTGGGTGTCTCTTTATAGCAAAGCAAGAATGGCCTAATGCAGGGGACATGGAACATATGAAATCATCAAGAGACCACAAGCTAGTACATAAATAATGCTAGACATAAAAGAAGTACGAAAAGCTATAGGAGCTCATAGGATGAGCACATCACTCCTATAGGGACTCAATGAAGGTGCACTTTGATAGGGCATTGAAGGATAAGAAGGATATAAACACACAGCGACAATGAAGGGCATTCCAGGAAGAGGTTATGGTTGAGAGAAAATATGCTTGAGCCACGGTTGGGAAAGATACAATCAGAATCTCGGATTTATTGGGCAACAACCCTGTTGTTTCTGATTTTCTATTAAAAGTCCCCGAAAACCCTACAGGCTTCTTTTTCTTATTACTATTGACAAGGAGCCATCATAAACCTACCTATCTTCCAGACCCCAATGATGTACATGTCTCATGTTCTATATACCTCCATCTTCGTGTTCTTCTGCCCAAAAATGGCTTTATAGAACAATCATATGTTTTCAGGTATATTTTGGTGACACATAAATCTCAAGTACCCCAATGATGTAGGCCTCCCATCCCATCCCAGAGGCCACCTGATCCCTATAGGAAAGGGATATCTAGGGCATTTCTCCACATTTTTTTCTATCACTCCTGTTAATTAGAATCCTACAAGTCCTATGTGTGACCTGCTCCTTTAAGCCTCTTATGTCTCTAATAGGACATATACCTCCTTCTTCTGAGTCTCTATAGCCGCTGCTTCCTCTTCACATTCTGTACAGTGCACTCAGTTATGTGAATTATGTGAAAGGCTTACCCCCTCCTCCCCACAGGACATAGGGAGACCAAAAGGAAAGAGACCATGTGTAATCACGTCTCTCAGGGCTGACTGACACATTTGTGCTCTCACCCTTGTGAGTTTTAACAAGCAATGTCAGGGCTCTATCACAGACCATGGCAAACCAGCATGAAAGGCTCTGCTTATCATAGGAAGCCAGATGAACTATTTTTTCTATAAGAGGATGGAGGCAGGAGAGTTTTTGAGCCCAGGGGAATCACAACAAGCGAGATCAGTAGCATGAGTTTGAGAAGCAGAACTCTGTCAATCTACCCACGAGCAGAGTTAGCTTGTCCCTATAGGAAACTGATGCGCAGATACACTGTGCACTTTCCAGCCAGCCAATAGAATTGGTCTGCTGTCTGGTGTTTTCAAGGAAAGTTCTCACTTTCTAAAGAATGAAGGAGCCAAAGAATGAAGTAATACCAGAAGTAGGGATTTAAGGGCTGCTCTGGAAATACAGATCCAAGAGAACCACTAGGCAGTCAGTGCATTCAGGGAAGTAGCACCTAACTCTGGTTCCTTCTGTAAAAGAGGGCCATTTTTCTGGTCCAGTATGGCCACAGACAGGCAGTGAACTAACCTCAAGACTCATTGGTGCAAATATTCTTATTAGGAATCTCTAGGATTCCTTCAAATACGTTTCTTCAGAACTCCATAGGTTCTATTGCAGGTGAATTGACTGGCCTCCTCCCACTAAAATATCTTCCTTACTGTATCAAATTGACCACATTATAAGGTGTCAAGATCGCTAGAGTTAGGCATCTTGTCCTAGTCCTCTCTGTGGCCCTCAGTGTCTGACCCTAAGGAAGTGCTCACCAAAATCATTGGGAACTGACAAAGCAAATTTCTGAGTGAAAAAAGAAAAAAAAAATTGGGCTAGAGATCCTATAAATCCTTATTGAAAATATATGCAGAAGAGAGTTGTGCCCTTGAATAATCATTATGCATTATTTTTATGGTGTTATGATTTTAATTTCTTCAAATGAGAATATTCCTTTTTATTATAAAAGCATGCTCTTTAAGATACTGACATATATAAGGAAGTGAATATAAGTGCCCTGGAATTCCATAATTCAAAGACAATCAGC
The DNA here is from genome assembly GCF_043159975.1 of Macaca nemestrina. NCBI lineage: Eukaryota > Metazoa > Chordata > Mammalia > Primates > Cercopithecidae > Macaca > Macaca nemestrina. The sequence goes on along the minus strand of NC_092137.1, from coordinate 21,213,480 downwards.
ATTAACACTTTTTTGCTCTTTCTCTGTATTACTATATTCACACATATTTTTGAATGCTTATACATATATATTCTTAAAATGAGGTCATTCTCTTTATGCCATAAAACTGACTTTCTTAATATAATATATTGTGGGCATGTTTCCATGTAGGTATACAAATAATTACCTTATTTTAGACAGTTTCAAAGAATTTTATCATATAGATGTAACAATTTGTGGAATCCCTATGAGCAGGTGTTTAGGTGATTTTTTTTTGTTAGTAAAAACATTGCTACAAATAAACACCCTTTGCAGAAATCCTTACACACCTGTACAGTAATTTCTTTAGGATTTGTTTCTAGAACTAGAATTGCTGGGTAAAAAGTGATGTACATTTTAAATGTTAGGTCTTGCAAAATTGTTCTCTAAAAACTGTGCAATGTGTATTTTCAAACCAGAAGTTGAAATACCTGTTTGCTTACACCCTTATCAACAGTGGATATTATCAATCCTTTAAATCTTTAGCAAGACAATAAGTGAAAAGTTATATATTATTGTTGTTTTAAATTACATCTTTGACTACGGAACATTTTCTCAGTTGTTTATTGGCCTTTTTGTATTTTGATAAATTACCTTTGCATGTATTTTGCTCATTTTCTCTTGGGTTGTTCATCTTTTCACTATTGACTTATAAGAATTCTTTATGCTTTTAAAATGTTAACTCATTGTATGGCATATTAACTACATATGGTTCCAGTTTATGCCTTGTAGGTGGTAGATACATGATAAATACTGGTTGACTAAATGAATGAATGAATGTTATAATTTGTCATACAGAAATTCTAAATTTTATAAAGTCAAATTTGTGTTAATTTCCTTTGTGGTTTCTGGCCTTGGTGCCAAGCAATGAAAAGCTTTTCTACTGAAAAGATTAAGAGGAAATGTTCTTATAATAGGATTTCTGAAAAATTTAATACTTAATCCAGCTGAGCTTTATTAATGTGTAAAATGGATTTCTTGCTAACTCAGGCCAATTCTTCCAAGATCATTGACTAAGAAATCAACATTTTTCCATTGATTAGAAGTGCTAGCTCCAACATATATAAAACTCTAATATAAACTAGGCTCTGTTTGTGAATTTTCTCTTTTCTTTCATTTATCTACCTATTCCTATGTCAGTACCATATTATTGCCACTACATTTACTTCACAGTATACTTTGAAATCTGGTAGGGCATATCCCCCCAAGCTTTTTCTGAAAAATTTCTGCCCATTATGATTTAAATTTTCCTTCAAGAAGAAAGTAAAAGTCAATTTGTCAATATTTTAAACACTTGAAAATGGTATTGCATTAGCACTAAATGTATAGAATATTTTGGCCAGAATCAACATTGTCAGAGTAGTTTTCAACCAAGGAATATATATAGATTTAAAAAAAATCAACTCTCCACAAATTTGCATGGCTCTGAATGTAGTCATCATTTTTAAACTAATTACAATAAAGTCTAATTCTTACCATTAAATTATTATATCCATTTGACATCAAAGATTGAATGCTAATTATAAAACAAATTAATTCCACATCGACATTTGTTTCTGGTTATTGGATGACAGCTTTGTTCAAATATGACACCTAGTTGAAGACAGGTCCTCTAATAATTAAAATATTGTGACCTCCCCAACAGATAAAACTTCCCCCAAGAGTGGGCCCATGATGGGAGTTACACTTTCAGGTACAGGTGATTATAATAACAGTGATGATAGTTAAGATTACAGAGTTGTGCAGATTTATAGTGGGCACACATGAGTAACATCTGATCAGTTTATTCAGTCTTTCTAGAAAAATGAGGCTTCTGGAGAACATTGCCAATATCTAGGGGAACAATGTTGGGTTTTTTGTGATCCATTACGGCCCAAAGTTAGACCCATCCTAAAGCTTTTATTCCTTCTCTAATGTGCATTAAAATATTAAGTAAAATGGAAAAAAAAAAACCTCTAAAATACAAATTGAATGAAACTTATTTCTGCTCTAGGAAAACCTACCACACAAAGAGGTGTGCCTTGCATAGCTAAAAATCCTACTGCAGAGACTAGATTTGAGTACCAGAATTAAGAGACCTGTGTCATTGCTCACTTTAAGATTATCCTAAAGTATTCAACAATCTCCCCCTTGCCTGTCTTATATCTGTAATGAAAGGAAATTCAACAGGCAAGGAGGTCCCAGAGAGATTTTGCAAGTAGGGGCACAGACATGCAAAGTTTTAGCAGTAAAAATAAACGAGGCAAATATGCAATCAGTAGCTTCTAGTTGGGAAGTAATGAAAGACAAAAATTGATATACAGTATGATGTATAATCACAGATAGATGTGAATCTCAGTCAAATAATAAAGGAGAAAATGGTCCCTCAAGCAAAGAAATGAAGAGTCTCCATACAGAGCTTTCTGACGAGACAATATTAAAATAGAATTAAAATATAAATATTAGGAAGCACTATCGAATCTAGATTCAATCATTCTTTCATTTTTTCAAAAACTGTTTATTGCATAAGAATTCAGCAGTGATCAAACTCCTGCACAGAACTTTCATGAGGAGAGGAGACAGTCGGAGTAATAGACAGTATACAGGTGAATATGCAAATATAGTGTTCTGTCATGTCAAGAGCTAGGAAAGAAGGTCAAACAGGATAAGGAAATAGGGAATTGTAAGAAGGTGTTATTTTAGCCTGGTGGCCAAGGATAAGCTCTCGGATAAAACAGACAGACCTAAACAAAATCAGTGCGTGAGCCACTTGAATCTGAAGGAAGAGCCTTTAAGATAGAGGATATAGGAGAGGCAAGGACTCCCCAAGTCAGGAGGGCATAGGGCTTGGTGTGGCTCATGGCAGCAGGAATTGAGTTGAATGGTGGAAAATGAGGCCAGAAAGGCAGCTATGGGCCAGAGTACAGAAGTTCGTATAAGACTTGGTAGGAATCTGGGAGGTGAAAGATCAAGAATTACAAAACACTGCCCAAATAAATCAGAGATGACACAAACAAATGCAAAAGCATTCCATGCTCATGGATAGGATGAATCAGTATTGTTACAACGGCCATGCTTTCCAAAGGAATTTACAGATGTTGTGTGGTTCCTATTAAACAACCAATGATATCCTTCATAGAACTAAAACAAACTACTTAAAAATTCATATGGAACCAAAAAAAAAAAAAAAAAAAAAAAAAAAGAGCCTGAATAGCCAAGGCAATCCTAAGCAAAAAGAACGAAGCGAGAGGCATCATGCTACCCAATTTCAAACTATACTACAGGGTTACAGTAACCAAAACAGCATGGTACTGTTACAAAAACACACACATAGACCAGTGGCAAAGAATAGAGAGTCCAGAAACAAGGCTGTACACTTAAAACCATCTGATCTTTGACAAAGCTGACAAAAACAAGTGGTGGAGAAAGGACACCCTATTCAAGAAATGGTGGTTGATAACTGGCTAGCCATATGCAGAAGATTAACACTGGTCCCCTTCCTTACACCATACACAAAAATCAGCCCAAGATGGATTAAAGACTTAAATGTGAAAACCAAAACTAGGAAAACCCTGGAAGACAACCTACGCAATACCATTCTGGACATAAGAACTGGCAAAGATTTTATGACAAAAGTGCCAAAAGCAATCGCAACAAAAAGTACAAATTGACAAATGGAATCTAATTAAACTGAAGAGCTTCTGCACAGCAAAAGAAACTATCAACAGAATAAAAAGACAAGCTACAGAATGAAAGAAAAACTTTGCAAACTATGCATCTGACAAAGGTCTGATATCCAGCATCTATAAGGAACTTCAACAAATTTACAAGAAAAAAAAAACCCTATTAAAAAGTGGGCAAAATACATAAACAGACACTTTTCAAAATAACATACATGCAGCCAACAAGCATAGGAACAAAAGCTCACTATCACTGATCACTAGCAAAACCCAAATCAAACCCACAACAAGATACAATCTCACACCGGTTAGAATGACAATTATTAAAAAGTCAAAAAATAACAGATGCTGACAAGGTTGCAGAGAAAAGGGAACACTTATACATTATTGTTGGGAGTGTAAATTAGTTCAACCATTGTGGAAAGCAGTGTGGGGATTCCTCAAAGAGGTAAAACAGAACTACTATTCAACCCAGTAATCTCATTACTGGGTATATACCCAAAGGAATATAAATCATTCTATCATAAAGACACTTGCACGCACATGTTCATTACAGCACTATTCACATTAGCAAAGACATGGAATCAACCTAAATGTCGATCAGCGGTAGACTGAATAAAGAAAATGTAGTATATATACACTATGGAATACTATGCAGCCATGAAAGAGAATGAACATGGGTGGAGATGGAGGCCATTGTTCTTAGCAAACTAGTGCAGGAGCAGAAAACCAAATACCACATGTTTTCACTTATAAGTGGGAGCTAAATGATGACAACACATGGACACAAAGAAGTAAACAACAGACACTGGGGCCTACTTGAGGGTGGAGAGTGGGAGGGAGGAGAGGATAAGAAAAAATAACTGTTGGGTACTAGGCTTAGTACCTGGGTGATGAAATAATCTGCACAAGAAGCCCCTGTGACACTAGTTTACCTATATAACAAACCTGCACATGTACCTCTGAACCTAAAATAAAAGTTTTAAAAAAAGAATTTGAATTTGTTCTAAGCATGATGAGAATCCCATGGAGGCTTTTGAGCAAGACAAAAACGTAATCTGATTATGTTTAAAAAAAAAAAAAAAAGATTCTGGCTGCAATAAGGAGAAGAAGAAGGAAGGCAAGAATGGAGGAAGGAAGACAACTTAGAAGTCCAGGCAAGAGGAAAATGCAGCTTGGAGTAAGGAGGTCACAGTACAAGAGGTTAAGAATTAGGACTTGGGATCTATGTTAAGATTATAATTAACAATATCTGCTGATTAACAGGATGTTTCCAAGGTTCGGAATGAGCAACTGGGTTAATGGCCGAAATCTCCCATGTCATCCCTCATCTCTCTATGGCTCTTCAAATCCTATATTCTGACCCCATCTTCTACCCCTTCTCAATTCCCTTACACAGGCCCTCTGGAACTTGCAGTCCAGCATCAAAAAAATCCCTGATATCCTCAGCCCCTTTAGTGAGTATTCCCTATCACTTCTCCCTCTACCTGAAATCTGCCTTACCCCTGAAGGCACTGTTCCTTACACTTGGCTGATGTGATAGCTATTTACTTTCCCACATGCTTCACACTTCTGGACCAGGAAATAATAGGTATTCCCCATGCTCCTCATTGCCACTTCTCACTAATTTAAAAATGAGAAATTCAGAAACTGAGCCACAAGAGCACCAACGAGAGTCCACTTCTTATCTGAAAAATCCTTATTGAGGATGCTTATCATCTTTACATCATGGCTGACAGCCAAGTTCGAAATTAAGTCAAAGATTTTGGGGAACACAACACCAGGCTTGAGTTTTCATTTTCTCCTATAAATGCACCATTGTAAACTAAGCAAAAAAGTGAATAATGGGGCATGCACAAGCACAGCCCTCAGAGCATCGACTGCATCCCCAAAACACAGGGATACCATTTCCAAGGCCTATTCATTCACCCATGGGGAATGGCTGCCAGGGGAAGCTGTAGATGGTGAGATCCTAAACACGAGTTTCGTCTCATTAGAATTTCCTAGCTGTGGTAGATCAGTTCTGCTATGCAAAGTATCTACATATGTAGGCAGGCAGGCATGGACTTTTTTTTGCAGGTCCACACATAAGCAAGGAATATTTCCCTAAGCAAAATAAATCCCTTGGGGCCATCTCACTGTGATGCTATCCACAGCCAAAAAGATCCTACATTGTGTAAGTGAGAAAGTGGAGGGTTCCTGTGACATATAGCCTATCCTGCAGAGAGCTACTCCAGCTCTACAAGGTCTGGTCCTGTCCACTACAGGCAGGGGCAAACTTGAAGCTTTCTGCCATCTTCTCAGCTCCCCGCTTTCTGGAATATCTCCTATTTCTAATAACTCACTTCATGTATTTGATTAATTAAAGGATGGCCCATAGCTCTTAAGTATTCCCACAGTAACCTTCACTTAGCCCTCTCATAGCACTCATGGCATGCTATCTGCTTATATGACTGTCTCATTAAACCATGAGATCCTGGAGGGTATCTGTATTCCGAGCTCTGGGCCTCCCACAGAAGTGGTATCAATGCATAAAGAGATGACATCATTAGTTATGTGAAATGCTTAGTAAAATGCACACTGCCAAGAGGATGTATTTTCAATCACTCTTAACCATAGCTCTGTACACTGAGAAACTGCCCTTTCTGAGGAGTTTCCATGAAGTTTTCTTACTTTTCTCCTTTATATAAGCTTACCTTTCAAGTTTCCCTCAGATTTATGCCACACTTAATACGAGGTTGGTGCAACAGTAAAAACTGATGGTTTTTGCCATCAATTAATGGCAAAAATCACGATTACTGTTGCAGCAACCTAATAGTAAGTCAATGGGAAAACTTACTATGAAATGCAAATGACTAAAAAGTAAGAGTTTTCCTTCCCTTCTACATCAGTCAATTTCTGAAGCCCAAAATCTGTAGAGCAAACAGGCACGCTGGAAACTCAGATGGGAGTAAATATTGTATGTTTGAGTTCAAAATCTACAGAGCAGTACAGCAGACTGGAGTAAAAGTGTTAAGGCAGAATTTCTTCTTCTCCAGGAAACTTCAGTTTTTGCTCTTAAGGCCTTCAACTGATTGAGAGAAACCCACCCAGATTATCAAGGGTCATCTCCTTTAAGTCAACTGGTTGTAGTTGTTCATCACATCTACAAAATAGTCACAGAGTGATATCTAAACTAATGTTTGACCAAACAATTAGGCACTGTAGCCTAGCCAAGCTGACACATAAAACTTAATCATCACACCTTCATTCTGGGGATGACACAGAACTTGCACACTCGCTATAACCAACTAGAACATAGACAAAATGTATTAAGTAGCTAGTTTAATATTTTGGGTAGGAATAGAAATCGAGAAGCTGATTCTTAGATTTACATCAAAACACAAAGGACCTAGGCTAGCCAAAACAACTTATAAAAGGAACAAAATTGGAAAACTAGTGCTACCTTTTATCAAGTCTTAACACAGAATTAAAGGAATCAAGTGGTATAGTAGTGGCATAAGGATGGCCACACAGATATATTGAATAGAATGCAAAGTCCAAAAATATATTTATACATACATGTCCAATTGATTTTTAACAAGTGCCAAGGTAATTCAATTTGAAAGGATGGATATTCAATTGAATTTTTTCAATAAATGGTGCTGAAAGAACTGGATATTCATTAAAACAAACATGAACCTTGATTCTTACCTCACCTCATACACAATAAGTAGTGAGAAGTAAATCACAGACCTAAACATAAAAGCTAAAATGTTAAAACTTTCTGAAGAAAATATAAGAAAAAACATGTATAATGTTGGAACAGGCAAAAATTCCTTAGATAGCATGGCAAAGTGTTGAACTCTAAAAGAAAAAAAAAGTATATATTGGATTCCGTCAACTGTTTAAGATCTTCTCTTTGAAAAACAACATCAACAAAACAAAATGGCAGAATATTTCAATAAACGTATCTGATAAAGACTAGTATCCAGAACATAGTTTTTTTAATCCTACAATTCAAGAATAAAACAACAAAGAACCCAAATTTTAAAATGGGCAAACATTGGAAAAGACACTCAAGCACATAAAAAGATGTTCAATGTGACTAATAATAGAACAAATTGCAATTTAAACTATTAATTCGATGCTACCACATGCTCACTAAAATGGTGAAAATCTGAAAAGTTAACAGCACAAATGCTGGTGGAGCAACTTAAACTTTTATGCATCGCTGGTGGGAATTTAATTAGTAAAATCATCTCAGAAAACAATTTGGAAATTTCTTCAAAGTTAAATAAGCACCTACCCTATGACCCAGCAATTTCATTCCAGGTATTTACTCAAGAAAAAAATGAAAATATATGCCCACATAGAGACTTGCAGAGGAATATCTTTAGTAAATTTATTTATAATAGTCACAAATTGAAAATAACCCACATGCCCATAAACAGGAGTATAAATAAATTGTGGCATATTTATACCATATAATACTATTCAGTAGTTAAACAGAAAAATCTATTGTTATCGACAACATGGATGAATCTCACAAAAGCTGTAATGGAGGAAAGAAACTGCACTAAACAAAATACATCCTGAATTATTTATTTTACATGAAGATCAAGAGGAGAAAAAACTACTCTACACAGATAAAGCCCAGAACAGTAGCTATCTTCGGCTGGGAAAGAATTTTTTAGAAAGAGGGATGACAGCATTCTAGGATGAGAGGGAGGTCTTGATAAAGATGTTTGTTATAGGAATTTATACATTTCTCAAAACTCAACAAACCACACACTTAAAATGGGTCTATTATATTCATGTAAATCATACCTAAATGAAAAAATAAAGTATTCCTTCATAATAGCAACGATTCAAATGTAATATTTAAATACACCATTTATAATAGAAAAATTCTAAGTGATGTAGCCATACACAAGTCTTCCCAAATTAATCTATCAATAATGTCAACAAAATATTTTGTAGAACTCAACAAGCTAATATTAAAATTTACATTGAAGAATGAAAGGCCAAAAGTTATCACAATAATGTGAATTAAAAGACTGATAATGGAGCATGTCCTGACACATGTGGAGACTGACTCTAAAGCTACAGCAAATAAGGCAATGTGGTATTAGCACAGGAATAAGCAAACAAACAAAAAACAAGTATACAGAAATGTATGTAGAACAGAGGTAGCACTAAAATCCATAGACAGACTAGCCAGTTGTGTTGGGAAAACTATTTATCTACATGGAAAAAATTAGGGCCCCACTTCACATGATACATTCATGAGAGTATTAAATAAACTAAAAAGATAAAAGTGGAACTTTAAAACTTTTAGATAAAAAGATAAATCCATACCTTTATGGTTGTGAGGTATTATAAAAAAGAATTTAAGAACATACATGCACGTGTGTGTGTGCATGCACATAGACACAGTAACAGATAACACATAGACACAGTAACAGATAAGAATGATAGATCTGGCTCTATCGATTATTTCTTATTAACAGGCCACCCGAAACTTAATGGCTTATTATGCCCACAAATCCGCAGTGTAAGTAGGCCTTGGTGGGGATGACTTTTCTCTTCTCCACATCTGGTGCTACTTGACTGAGGGTAACCCTCTGTCAGGATGGCTCACTCACAAGCTAGAGAGCTCGTGCAGGCTGGCAGCTGCAAGTTCAGCTGGAGCTGCAGACCAGGGACCTTGGTTCCTTGCCTCATCAGCCTCCCCGTAGTCCGCTTGCGCTTCTTCACAGCATGAGGGCTGAATTCTAAGACAAAGTATCCCAAGATAACCTGGCAGAAATAGTATTTTGGTGTGTGACTTGGCATTAGAAGTCACCTAACAACACTTCTGCCAAACTGTACTGGTCAAGGCAGTCACAGGGTCTCCCCCAATTTTAGGTGTAAGAGACATAGGTTCCATCTTTTGAGGGAGTAGCAAAGTTCTAGAAGAGTCTGTTGGACAGCAGACACCCTTGTGGCTATCTTTGGAAAATACAATCTGTCACACTGATTAAATTAAAAACAAAAATGTCACAAAGATTAAAAAAAGCTACAGACTAGCAGAAGCATTCAACACATGCTACTGTGAAATATATATCCACAATGTATAAAGAACCCATACAAAGCAATATTAAAAATGCAAACAATCCAGTAAAGAAAATAGTAGAGGATACCAATCGATTTCTTACAGAACAGGAAAGCCAAAAGACTGATAAAAATATAGAAATATGCTCAACCACAGTTTCAACTTCATTTCTCAGTCATCTGGGAAACATAAATTACAAAAATTAGAAATAATTTTAAGCACATCAGATTGGCAAAAGCAGCAAGTCAATGTCAAGTGTTTGCAATGACGAAAAGAAACCAGAAATCTTACATACTCTTTGTCAGAGTTTTAAGTGATTAAATACTTTTGAGTATTATGCAACATCTGGTAAAGCTGATGATATATACAACCAATGACTCAATTTCCACCTCCAGCTTTATATGTAGAGAGCATTCACATACATGCAGTAGGAGAGATTGCTACAGAAGAATATTACAGTATTATTTGGAATGGTGAAAAATTAAAAACAATGCAAATGTATATCAGTAAAAGAATGGCTGAATAAATTGTGGTATGTTTGTGCAATGAAGCATCATATACAGTAGTAGTTATTATAAAAGAAATGAAGTAGCTCTACAATAATAAAAATCATAATACATGCAAGAATATCGAGCAAAAAAGCAAGTTACAGAATGGTATGTCAATATAATGTCGTTTATGTAAAGTTGGAAAACATGAAAACAATCCTATGTATTGTTTAGGAATATATAGATATTTTGAAAACTGTGAAACTCACATACAGTCATACTAAACACAAAATTCAAAATAGTAATTACCTTCAGAAAGGGAGAGAAGAAGGATGTAGAATGAGATCAGATGTGGGTACCCAGCATCCTCCAACTTCATGCAAAAGTTTTTGTTACATTAAAATCAGACACAAAGATGGCAACATTTTAATATTGGCCAATGGTTGTTTATTATCCTCAAGGACACAATTCTGTACATTTGAAATATATCTTAATAAAGTCCCATGTTTCTATACCAAAGCTCCACGGAATGAACCTAATAGTTAATCTAATCCAACAATCCTTTCCAACATGGTATGAAACTCATTTTACAGATGTAGAAACTGATGTCCAGAAAGAAGACTAGACTTCCTTAAAGCTACATGGCGAGTTACTAACATTAATGAGACAAGGGAAGTCTCCTGACTCCCAGATTAGCCCTCTGCCTCTACACTGTACTCTTCAGGAGGATTTTAAAATGTGATCTTGGCTGCAACTCTCAGACCCAGACAAGAGTGACAGGTTGACAATTATTTCTGAAGCAAATCATACAGAAGAGGAATGGCAACTCGAGATCCTTCATACCTAGGTTGGATTACAGATCTAGATAGAGCATAGCCTCAAACTCTGTCATTAAATAATCATTCTTTTGACTTCATCTTTGCCTATAGGAGGTATGAGCCCTTCAGTCCTCAGATTAAGTTTAGAATGGTACAGAGCTGATGACTTCTATGAGAAAAGGGGAACGTGTGGTAGGGGACAAGGCTGGACCCTCCACACAATTACGTGGGATTTTACTGAAGCCCATTCGTTTTACCTAAGCTAAAATCATTTAGGGACCCCCCCTTTACACCTGAGTGTGGGGGTCCCAGAGAAAATACCCAATCATCCTACAGTCTAGGAAACTGAACCGAATGTGGCAGGGAACCAACTTCTATTTCCAGACAGCATATTAACATTTTTGAAGTCTTGTAAATAATTTAAGTAGCCTAATACTCATTAACTTTAATGTATTCTTCACAACTGCTTCCATGCAATACTGATATGTGAGCTATTTTGTTTCCTTTTCCTCTTTTTTTTTAGCTTAATGAAGCTTTTAGTCTTATTGTAAGCAGCATCATTTATAATGGAAAATAGCCTCCTTGGGAAGCACAACAAAATCTCTCCCAAAAATAATAGAAGAGAAAGGCAAACATATTGTTTAGATTTCCTCCCAGTTTTCCACCTGACCAAAAGCTGTCAAAAACTCTGGCTGGGATCCCGGGGTTATGAAGGACAGTATCAATTCTACTAACACACAGTACATAATGGTCACATATTCCACCAGCATGTGGCTTCACAAAGCAGCAGGGGCAGGAGACAGAGGCAGCAGTCCCTGTTCTGACACAAATCACTAAGTGACCTTGGGCAAGTCACATTAGCCTCCCTGAGCCCTTCTCTTCATCTGTCAAATTGGCATCATGATACTGACATATACTACACAGAGCTTTCAAAGTTTAGATAAGTGCAGGAAGAAGGTTGGAAATATTGCTGTTTCTGGTTGCAAGTGTCTGGGAGATGGCGAAGGTTCTATGCTAGTGTGTGTGACTCCGCAAGTCACTGGGCCAGTCAAAAAAAAAAAAAAAAGAAAAGAAAACAGGAAGAGAAAGAGGAACCTGAAGGCTATTTGAATCTTCTGTGACCAAAATTCCTTCTCCTACTCCACTTTATTTCCTGTTCTATTCTTCACCCTTCAACTTACCCTACCCTATCCTTTATGTCTGTCTCAAGACAGGGTCCTAGTCACCATGCAAGTAGCTGCTCAGGGACTTCCATTGCCAATGGCCCAATTCCCCCATCCCTTTATTATTCCTCACACCATTGAACAGCTCTAGGATTCAACTATTCAACTGTTGCATAACACATCACATTTCTACCTCTTTTTACTCAACCACTTTACCCCAAAAGGAGGTTCTTCACACTTAGGTGGAAATAATTCAAATCTGCTGATTTCTACTTTTAAAGCACCATAATAATGCTGAAGCAAATCTTACAACTACCCCCCAATTCCAGCTATGCTCAAAACTGAACTATATTTTCCTGAGTTTTCTTAATCTGCGTTCTAGATTAATTAATGCTCTGTGCCTTTCTTCCCAATCGTCCTTTCCTTGATGCTTGCAATAAACCTGAGATAGACAAAGAGAAATCGAGGCACCATCCAGTTATGACGTTTCTTCCTGGGCACAAAGAACATCATTAACCTTTGCACTACGTCCTCCCTCTCTCCATAAACAGATGCTCACACCACTTGTACCTGGCTGATGACTCTCATCTCCTGTGCTACAGTGGCAGTGTGCATTTTTTTATTTGAAAAAGGTGTTTTTAATTTCTAGTCATATTTCTCGTGAACACTGAAAACTCTCCCTATGATATTTGACCCGTATATTGAGAAGTCATGCCCCGAGCACATTTTAATCAGTTAAGGTAAATTGACAAGTCATTTGATGCTTTACTTCTTACTAAATTTATAATATCGCTTCTTTGAAATCAATTTCTGCAGTTTAAATAAGTCACTTGTTCTTGATCTTCTGAATTTTCTTTAATATAAAATTCAGACTGATCGGCAAGAAATTTCAAGATTGAAGTACGGTAAAGGTGAGCTAGATGCTGCACTTTATGTGATATAATAATTATTTTTATTGCATCACCTATATTTCACTAAGGGAATGTAATAAACAGGAGAAAAACACTGTTAAATAGAGAGGTTTTCTTGTTTTCTACATGACTGAATCTTCTGATATTTTCATTACAGGTTCCAAATAGAAACAAATGACTGTGTGCCTGATTTTACACAGTACTGGGCTAAGGGCTATAAAAAGGAACTTCAATACATGTTTATTGAGTATGTGCAATGTGTCAGTCACTGTGCTTGGTTGGGGAGAGGTGTGAACAAGATAGAGTCTCTGACCTTTAGCAGCTTGCAGTCTGTTGGGGGAATGCAGTCATGTAAAAAGTTATAATTCCATATGATAAATGCTATTAAAAAGGAAAGCAAGACCCAGAGAAGGGACCCTATCCCAGATCACCAAGAGGTCAGAAAACATTAGTAGCTTGTTTAGAGGAAGAGGGAAAGGATGAAGATAACAAAGTGAGACAGGAGGCCAGACACTGAGGGCCTTGTAGGTTAAGAAGTTGACTTCACCTTGAGAGAGATGTAAAGTTATTGCAAAATCTTTAAACAGAGAATAAGCATCATTAGGTTTTTGAAAACAAAAAAGCTTTATGTCAGTAGTATGGAGATGAATTCAAAGAGGAGACAGTCTGGAGGCATGAAAAACTAGGACAGAGATGGTAGCAGCCTGCTCTGGGGTTGGCAGTAAAGTTAGAAGGAAAATGGTTTTGCTAAATATTTAGGAGTAGACTCACTAAGACATGGTGATCGCTTGAATATAAGAAGAAGGATTCAAGAATGATGCCATCACAGAAGTAGGGAAGGATATGGGCTATTTGAAACGTCTATGGCACATTCCAATGAGATTCTGAATAAATGGCTGAATATATAGATCTGGAACCCAAAAGAAACATAGGGTCTAGATGAACAGTTGTGAACATTGTCACTTACAGGTGGAATTGAAATGAAGAAGATTGCCAGGGGAGTGTGGTGGTGAAGGGGAGTATGTAGAGTAGAAGAAACGGTCCGAAACAAAACCCTGAGAAGCCTCAACACTGAAAGGACCCCATGAGGTAAAAGAGCTTGCAAATAAAACTGAAAATTACTGGTTAGAGATGTAGGAGGAAACAAGGGGAGTGCGGTGAGCATGGATGGCCTAGGAACTGTGGCAATAACAAGCAGGTATTTTTAAAGGAAGAAAAATTGCTCAGACACCAATGGACAACATACTATGTAGCTGAAAAGATGATCTTCATCAGTGGCTGTACATTTTAGGTAATCAGGATTCAGCAAAGGAAAATTCCCAGATTAAAATAATTAAAGCACCTACAATTAGTAAGTATCCCTGCACACCCAAAGATTCACCCACCAATTCTGTGAAGGGAGCTGCACTTGGTGTCAGAGAGATCTGAGTCAAAATCCTGTCCCTGTCAGTGACGACAGATGCGATCTTAGGACAGTCAAATGAACTCAGACTTCCCTCATCTTCAAAATGAAAACAATTCCTCCACTGCAGGACTGTTGCAAAGATTACAGATATAAAGAGCTTAGCACTGGGTTTACCACATTGTAATGCTTATTAGTAAATGTCTGTTGAATCTGAATGCATTATTTTATGAGAGGTCCCTATCCTCCAGAGCCTTACAATTCTTCCACAGGAGAGGTCACTAAACTACTGCGCCTAATTGCTGGCTTGGCATTTCTCCAGTCTACTCTCTCAGATTCTATTAAAATACAGTCATCATCTATAAAAACAAGAAGGATGGGAGGCTGAAATTCAGAAAACAAGTGCTTGTAAAATGCATGTAGCACTGTCACAGCTCTAAGCATGTATGGCCAAAGGTAATCAATAGACGCACTCACAGTGTGTAGAGCCTGCTGCCTGGCTGGAGTGAGGGCAAGAGAAACGGTGGTAGCAATAGTGTCTTTCTGTGGAGAAAGTGATAACTCCGAAGAAAAGTTTCTTCGGATCTCATTTGTCACATGCAAGTTAATAAAACAGTGTAGTCAAGTTTCCTGGAAAGGAAGCAAAAGGATCTGTAAACCTATCTAATCCTATTTTACTCATTCCTTTCTCTCTGAACCTACAAGAATCAGGAAGGCCAGAGTTCTGATCTGAGTTCAGCCACCTTCTAGCCAAGTTCTTTGGGTATATTGCTAACTATTTCTAAGCTTTGTTTTCCTCAACTATAAGATGAAGATTAAAAACAGTTTATCAAGCACACATAAAATAATACATATTAAATGCTAAGCATAAATCTTGGACAAAGTAGGTACTCAAATGATTGACTGCAGTTCAGTAATGTTAACAATGGTCACAGCAACTCTGTCTCTTGGCTACATCCTTCTCCGTCTCTGCCCATCATTCCCCAACGTTCTTTATCCTATGGCACTCCTCCTCTCAGCAAGGCCTACACAGCTGCTATCGGGTCAACCAGCTGTGTACTGCAGAGAACAGAGTCCTCTCCTGCCCTAAAACAGAGTCACCAAAGGTCAAAGGTCACTGTGGTATCGTATCAGAAGCAGCCCCACCTGGGGGAGGGCCTCAACTCTGTCGCTTGCAAATCCTGTAACCACACACAAGTCACTTAGCTTCCATGAGTTTGTCTCCACGTACGTACAGCACAAATACTAACACTGAGCCTCCACAAGGCTGTTGAGAGAATTACATGACAATATTTACATAAAGATGCTGGGAAGTTGTGAAATGTTATATACGAATGAGAAAATTAGTAGTAGTGCTACCCAGATGCACAGTGGCTGCTGTTTTCTGTTGTTATCACACTACTACAGAGCACACTATCGGAAAACTCAGCAGATCCCATTGGCACTTAAAGCAAAAGAGTTGTCTTCTTGGAGCACTTATAGAAGGCAAGAGTTGCTGAATTTTCCTGTGGCACTTCTAAACTAGAATGCTTTTCACCTTTTACTTTACCTTATTATCTTTTAGTGTATTATTTTGAAATAATTATAGACTCACAAGAAATTACAAAAATTATACAGAGAGGTCCTCTATACCCACCACTCAATTTCCCCCAATAGTGACATGTTACATAACTATAGTGCATTATGAAAACCAGCAAATAAAGATTTAAAGATTTAGAAAATGATATTGTAAAATGGTAAGAACAAAACATTCTGGAGTAGATTAACCAAAACCCTGAAAATCATAAAAGAAAATAAGTCAATAAATGTAACTATATGTAAATATTTTAAAATTCTAAATGAAAAAATATAAACAGAATTACAAGACAAATTTAAAAATGAAAAACTGCAATATATGTAACAAAGTTCTCATTTCTATAAAATGAAAGTAAATAAAGGCAATTTGGCAACACATGTTGTAATGTAAAACACCCAGGCCCTTTAATTCAGCATTTCTAGGTATTTATTGTATTACTATATTGGTAGATACAAGGTAAGGTATATGGTACTCATTGCAGCAGTGCTAATAACATAAAAAAATGTTTAATAATATATCAAGTAGGCTGATTTTTATAAACTATATTTATATCCATATAAAATAATGTCATGAAACTATTAAAAGAAAAATATTTCATGATTTCACTCACATGTGGAATACACCTTTAAAAAGTTAAGTATACAGAAATAGAGAATAAAACAGGGGTTACCAGGGTGAAGGGTTGTAGTGGAAATGGAGAGACGCAGGTCAGGAGACACAAAGCGGCAGATATGTAAGTTGAACAAATCTAGAGATCTCATATACAACATGAGAACTATAATTAATAAAATTGTATTTGGGATTTTTGCAAATTGATTGGATTTTAGCTGCCCACACCACAAAAATGGGTAACTATATGAGATGCTGGATATGTTAATTTGTTTCTCTATACTTACCATTTTACTACCTGTATGTAACCCATAACATCCTGCTGTATACCTTAAATACACACAATTGAATTTACTTAAAAATCATTTTAAAAAGGAATTAAGTGGATTCTTATGAATGGAAAGTGATTTCAAATATATATTGTCAAGTGCATAAAGTGCAGTAGAGCATATGGTATGCTTGCATTTGTGTCTGACTCTTTTAAAAGTGGTTCACACATAGTTCACCTGTGAATGGAATAGTTTTGGAAAGACATACAAAGAACTGTAAGTAAGTATGGTTTGAGAAGCCAATTTCTTAATAAAAGAACTTCTCCATTTATTTCTCTGCCACTGTCTCCTCTCACTTTTTCACCTCAAGGTTCAAAGCTTTCTCCCTCACGTATATTCAAGTTCTCCACAGTTCTCAGAAAAATTCTGACTTGAGTTTAAATAAATAAATAAACAAATAGACATTAAGTAGTTGAAACTATCTCCCCAGTCTCCATCCCAAAATGTGGTAGGAAAAAGTGCTAATATATTTTCCATTAGTGGCAATAATAATTAACATCTATATATAGCAATTTACCATTGGTAAAGCACTTTCTTATATAACTTTAACATTGAACATGTGAACATGCGAAGATTGAATATCTTCACAACCCACTATGAAATGAATATTTTCATCCCTATTTCCCAGATTGATAAGAAAGTTAAGTAATTTGCTCAGATTTATGCAGCCAGTAAATGGTGGCTATGGGCATCAAGCAGACAGATCTTCTTGTTCTACTTTAATTACTTATTAGCGCATGTGTTAATTTTTTTCAATTTTGAAAAACTATTTTAAAGATGAGTTTTAAAGAGAATAAGTAAGTGAGAACTAGGAAAAATCATTCAACCTGGGTATTAGCAAATGCTGGATCTTGAAAAAAAATCACTTTAATCAAGAAAGAGTGTACAAAGCAAAACAGAACCACATAGTATTTACAAAAAGATGCCATAACTTAAAAGAAGAATACTATACTATTCAAGAAGCAGTAAAATAGTATACTTTATTTAAAAAGAAATATTAATGATGGGAAAAATAAATAAAAAAATGTGAGGAACGCCAGAGATAGAGACCCAAGTGGAGTGCAGTCCCAGACCCGGAGGTCTTGGCAGATGAGGAGCAATCTGAACAGAGTGAGAGAAGTTTGTCAAGGCTCATGCTCATCAGATGCCACATCAAGTCATGCAGGAAGCAGCCATCATGGATTGTTGATTGCCATGTGGCAGCCCTCAGGGGCCCTGCAGATACTGTGAGGATGAGATCTACTGTTCACAGGTAGCACAGTGCACGTCAGGCACTTAGCTATGTGGTGGGAACATCTTCAGTCAGTATTACTCTACAACACCCCCCAGTAATTCAAGAGTGTCTCTGAATTTTCTGGGCCCTACCAAATTTGTGGAGGGTTGCTAATTCACTGAAAACATTTTATAACTAACAAATGAGAACATTTTTCCATATGCTCTCTACCCGTAGTTATTTAGTGATATAGCTTTTCAAAGTAGAGAGAGCTCTATAAATTGGAATGAGTTCTACAAATATTTGAGATGTTTGGGGTGTTTTTCCCCCAAAATAATTCTGATAGAATTTTTTCCGACACCATCATTTCTTATGCAAACTTCTTAATTTTACTATAAAGCAATGTTTCTTTTGTTTTATTATCTTAGTTAACACAAAATAGATCCCAGTATCAGCCTTTAGTCTTGTTTTAATTACGCCAGAAATACCAAAACAAAACAAAATGAAAATCCCTCATATTGGTGATCTGCTCAACTTCCTTCACATATCTAGTTTCATCTCAAGTTATGAAAAGGATTACTTTTTCCAAATAACAACTTTTTTTTTTTTTTTTTTTTTTTTGAGACGGAGTCTTGCTCTGTCCCCCAGGCTGGAACGCAGTGGTGCAATCTGAACTCACTGCAAGCTCCACCTCCTGGATTCACGCCATTCTCCTGCCTCAGCCTCCTGAGTAGCTGGGACTACAGGCACCCGCCACCATATCCAGCTAATTTCTTTTCGTATTTTTAGTGGAGATGGGTTTCACCCTGTTAGCCAGGATGGTCTCGATCTCCTGACCTCGTGATCTGCCCGCCTTGCCTTCCCAAAGTGCTGGGATTACAGGCGTGAGCCACCGTGCCGGACTCCAAATAGTAACGTTTAATGTGTGTGTAGGAAGAATGTTTCCTGCTTTGGGGCAGATTCAATCTAAATTAAGAAGCCTGAAATTATATCTTTCTTCTTCTGTCTATAAATAAACAAAAGGAATGTAAAGACTATTAGACATATGTTCTAATTTTCTTTTCAAATCGCATATACTGGTAAAATAATTTTAGCCTATCAGTATGTGTATCTCTTTTGTTAAATTAGTTAACTCACGTTTTGAGTTGAATATAGTAGCAACAGCGTTTTCTTCAGTTAAATATGACAATATAAATACGTCTGTTTTCTCATGGTTTTCATTATCCTGGATATAGGCTAGCAACGACATTCTTCAGCTGAGCCTGAATAATAATGAAGTGAGATGGTTCATATCCAATAACTTTACAGGTATATAAATTATGATTTTAATTGATGTATTAAATAAAATATAATTCAATATAATTTTATAATTAAAGTCTATCTAATACACTTACTTCTAGAAATACATCTCAAATACATTAATCTAAAATAGAAAAAAATCCATTTAGGCAAAACTATTTAAAAGTACTGCCATTGGCAACTTGCAAAAAATAGAAATCATACATAGAAAGATCAGCTACCCGTTCACCAAAAGTAAGTGCTTTCTTCCCACAGAAGAGGAAGTGACTGCTCAGGTAGGAACTCTCTATCCTCTACTCTCTTCTGCTGACTGAACACAGAAGACTCCAAGACCTCTGGGGGCAGTAGAGCCTCAAATGGAAACATCCTAGTTTCCTGAATCACCACATGAAAGAAAGCCACCTGGAAACCACAAACATTTGCACCAGGCCTTTAAATGAGCAAAAAATAGACTTTCATTGCATTCTTTAAGCCACTGAAATTTTGTGCTTAACAAAACAACCAGTTCTATGCTACATAATATAGCAACCAATATTCAATAGCACAGAAAGATTAAGAAAGAAGCTATAGCATTTCAAGACAGCTAGATGGAACCCTGATATTTATTAACTACTTGATTGAGAAGTAGAAAACAAAACTCTATGTGCAGAATATTATAAGACAAAATGCTCTGAAGGGGTCATCTGATATTAGACATAAAGGAATGGCTAATATTGAATTTTGAATTGCTGTGTTTACTGTTTCTTTATATCCGGTCTCCACTGTAAAGATATATGGCTAATTGTTAGAGGAAAGACTCAGAATCCCCCCACCCATACCACCCGCAGGTTGGACAGAAAATTGTTCATATGGTGTCATGTGTCAATGTAATCATCTCTCCTAAGAGATATTAGCATCTCTGGGGCAGACACCCTGTTGAATTCCCATGTACCTAGCACAGGGTGGAACACGTGGGAATTACTCACCATCTACTGAACAGATGTAGAAATTCATTTATCCAAAGACAATCGCTGCCTTTGGATTTAACTATACGTTTTTCTAAAGGTAGTCTATTTCTATTCTCCTTTCCCACCTAGCCTGCAATTTCTTAGGCCAATCTCTTTAAGCTGCTCAAGCTTTTTCTCTAAACCAATATACTGAGCAAACCATATAAAAAGCAATAGAGAATTAACTTGAGATTATCAGACTAATGATACAGCTATCACAGTGTGGAATGCTTTGTGAAAAGACTATTACTGGCAGAGATAAATGTGAATACATTTTCTAAGATTTCACCAGGCATCTACAACTGTGTGCATGTGACAGGTTTTTGTTTGGTGTTTGCCCAAGCTGCTTAAGGCTTTTGTCCAGTGGAGGGACAATACCGCCTAATTGCTGCACTCCATTTGTCCTACACTGAAGAATCCACAGCTTCCTTCTTTATTAGCTTCTCCCAGCAAAACAGAACCATGACACAGAACTTGAACTCAATCCAATTAGGGAACTTTTAAGTTGAAATAAAAGAAAGAGGTTCCTTGCATACCTCCTAATACCTGTTTTCCAGAAATAGATCTGAAACATCCAGGTGGGCCGGAGCCTGCAACTTCACTTTCCTGTCACCAAGTCACCACTAATAAGAGAAAGGACGCCTCTGTATCACCGAGGAGTATTTCCTTATCTGCCAAAAGAAACTTACGTTCCCCTCGAGGAAGCCAACCCTTCCAATCTCACAGAGGTTTAATGGGTATTCGCCACTAATCTTCTCTCTGGCACAACATTTATAAGGAAGCAAGTGAGTGACCCACTAACATAGCTCTGTTTAATGGATTATTAGTCTTTGTGTTTCCTCTCTAGCCCCCTTATATTTAACTCTCGATACAGAAGCTACACTGAACCTTTAAAAATAGGTCAAATCCTATCAGTCTTCTCTCAAAGCCCTGTGTTGGCTTCCCATTTTGCTCTAAGTAACAAACTTAGAAGGAGCTTAGAAGGTCTTTATGATCTGACCCCCTGTGATCTCTGACATCTCTTCCTCTCCCCTCACTCACTCTGCTCCAGGAACCCTAGCCTCCTTGCTATTATTCAAACATGAGAGACCACTCAAAAGCCCATGCAAAGCCTGTACACTTGCTGGTCTCTCCATATCGAAGCCTCCACATTTTCCAGACACTCACTATAACTAACTCACAGCCCTCCTTCAGATGTTTGCTCTAATATGGCCTCCTCAATGAATGAGCCATCCCCCCAAACACACACACACACATTATCCCTTTTTCTGCTGTATTTTCCTCCATGCCATTCATTATCTTCCAGTGTACTAAATATTTTCTTAATCTGTTTATTGTCTGCTTTCTTCCACTATAATCTAAGCTCCATCAGGGCAGGGATTTTTGTCTGCCTGTTTGCCATTGTACCCTCAGCCCCTAACTCATAATAGGTATCTAATGAGTATTATTGAAAGAACAAATCAAAAGCCTATTATGCACAAAAAATAGTGTGCATAGTAGTATTTCCACTGTATTACCACTGTATACACTACATGACTGTAATAACAAAGTAATAATGGACAGTCTTTCAGAACAACAATGTACCCATGAACCAACATGAGATGAGGGGGCTTCTCTGAAAATAGAGATTAATATTCCTTATTTATCATCACCTTCACAAAAAAAACTCGAACTACTATGTTTTTCTCATTCATCTTGTTTGCTCTCCCTACCACAGGCTACAGCCATCTCAATTTTTTTCTGGTGGTTATCAGATTCTGCTGTTGTCGTTCTGCTAAAAAAGACTATTTGAAACTGATTCTTCTATATCTTGGTTTCAGAGTATCTCCATGATCTTCAATTAATTCCTGAGCAAAATTACTTCACCTGGATACAGTGGCTTTCCAACTGTTGAAGAACAGATGTAGCCATTGAACCCAAAAAGAAAATTAAGCCTGTTTCTAATTCTGATACCATTTGACAAAACCCTGAGTATCCTAGTTTAAGATACATTTCACAGCAAAACAAGTTGTTCTCAATTTTCATACTCTATTTGTACAAAGCTATTGATGAGGCATTTTGTTTCTAAGTTCTTCCTTTGGATTTTTTCATCATTGAAACAAATAATAGAAAAATTTTAAACTGACTACAATATAATATAAAGCTACCTCATCTTTCCCTGAAAAATCCTGTAACAAAGACAGTACTCATCATTTTTTTCCAGTCTCTCCCTAAAGAGTACTGTTTCTTTTTTCTTTTTTTGAGGAAAAAAAAAATGCCATCTTAGGTACAACAGAAAGTAATACTCAAACATAGTCCCGGGCAGATCCGAGCAACAATACAGGCAGACACTACACACACACACACACACACACACACACACACACACATATATATATATATATATAACTATTTATTTATAATAATTCTACAACAGACATTGGGATATTTTACAGAAGGAAAGCTGAGCTTTCAGAGACGTGAATTTGCTCAAAGCCACAAAGTACTAAGTAACAGAGCTAGGATCCAAATCTAGACCTTCAGACTAGCCTCTGTTCTTCCCACATAGCTGTGCTGCCTCTGTGCCAGTGCTGAGTCCAGTCCTGACCAAACCTCCTTAATGGAAACTTATAGCCTGGTACTTCCTGTGTTATCAAGGAAATGAATCATTCATACTTGGCAACAATTACTAATTCCTAGTGAACAGATTATATAACACTCTTGGCATTCAATCATTTACTAAGCAGCTAAATTAGTATTTTAATCAAATGTAAAAACAGCTCTGATATTGTCAATGTTAATGAGAAATTGCCATATACATATTAGTGACTCCCACCCCCAAATAATTGATATCTTATTCATATTGCAGCATAGAGAATGATGTTTACTAGAGTTTAGTTTAATTTTATCACATAACTTGGAGGGCATAGATATTTATGAGATTTAAATCGGGCATTTTAAATTTGAGGAAAGAAAACCATATTTTACAGTATTAGAATCCAGTGGATAGCAAATCTACTCCAACTTTCCCTACTCCAGCCTTCCAAATTTAGTTTCACATCACACAGGTCATTAAGATTCAAAAGTAACAACTGCATCGTTCTAGGTTTAAATGAAACAACATCAGAGCACAGGAAAAATCATAAAAATGTTCTTCTAAGTTAAGACCAAAGAGTTAAAATGTAAGGCAGATGGTAGCACTGAATTCCTTTACCCTTGATTTGCTTACCAAAATGCACAAGAAATCTCAGAATGAGAAAGGCCGTGGCAAGAGCACTGGAAATTGGTAATACTGACAAATGATTTTTCAGTGAAAAAGAAAATACTTTTTAATTTACAAAAGTATGGATGGGGTCCTAGGTCAGAACTAAAGGGCCAGACAAAGCAATGGTAGATTTCCACCCAAATCACTGCTTACCTCAACCTCAAAGTCAGTGACTGGGTGATAGGAACAGAAAAAATGTACGTGAAGAAATAATGGAAAGTTTCCAAATTTAATGAAAACTATAAACCCACAGATCCAATAATTCCAGCTAACCACAAACACATGCAAAATATGAAGAAAACTACACCATGATACACTATTATCAAATTGCCCAAAAGCAGTGATAAAAAGGAAATCATAAAAACAGCTGGAGGGAGGGAAGTGGGAGGAGGAACAGAGGGAAGTGTGCCAAGCAGAGGGGAGCAAAAATCACGGTGACAGCAGACTTCTTGTCGGAAACATTGCAGTGAATAGAGAGTGGAGTGAAATATTTAGATGCTGGAAAAAAAATCTGTCAATCTATTTTTCTATATCTAACCAAAGTACACTTTAAATAAGAAGGTGAAATAAGGGATTTTTCAAGCATATAAAAGCTGAAAAATCATCACCAGTAAACCCACACCACAAGAAATGTTAAAGAAAGAAGGCAGGAAAAGCAGGCACTTTCTTTAGGCAGAAGAAAAAGGATAAAAGGTGTAAATATGGGTTTAAACAAAGGAAGAAAGAACACTGGAAATGGTAACTACTTGGATAAAGATACAAGACCGAGTTTATAACATATTTATAAGTAAAATATCTGAAAACAAATGTGTTAAAGAAACAGAAGCATACAACTCCACATATACTATATGTGAGGTGGTGTAATATCACTTGAAAGTAAAAGTTAAATATGTAACTATAAGTCTTAAAGTAACCACTAAATTAACAAAGCTAAGAGTTACAGCTAATAAGCCACCAAAGGAGATAGAATAGGATCAATTAATCCAAAAAAAAAGGCAGGAAAAATAAAAAGAAAATGAGGAATGAAGAATAAACAGATAGAAAATAACAAAATGTTAGGTATGAACCTATCTATATCAACAAGCACATTAAATGTAAATATAAATAATCTGATAACTCAATTTAAAATCCAGAGACTGTCAGATTGGATACAATAGCAATACCCAACTACATGCCGCCTACAAAACTGCATTTTAAATATAAAGACACAGATAGGTTAAGAGAAAAAGACTAAAAAACTATACACCATGATAATACTAATCAAAAGAAAGCTAGAATGGCTATCTTAATATAAGACAAAGTATTATTCAAAGAAAAGACAATTAACAGCCATTAGAAAATAAATTCATAACTATAAATGGATCAATTTATCAAAAGGACATAATAATCCTACATATTTCTGCACCCAATAATACAGCCTCAAAATACATGATACAAAAACTGATAGCACTGCAAAGAGAAATAGACACATTCACAATTACAACTGGAGATTTCTATATGCTCTTTGAAAAACTGATAGACCAAGTGGATACAAAATCACAAAGGATATAGAAGACTTGAACAACAAAATGAACCAACTTGACCTGATTAACATTTATGGAACACTCCAACTCACAATAGCAGAATGAATACATGTATTTTTTAAGTGTACCCAGAACATCTACCACATTTTGGGCCATAATGTAAGTCTTAACAAGTATGAAACGTTCAAGTCATAAGTATGCTCTTCCATCAGGGATTTTTAAAGTTTTCAGATTTTTTTCATTCTATATTACTGGTGGATAAGATTCATAAACTCATGGGTGAGGAAAAGCATTCTCACACTCAGTCCCTCCCTTAAAAGGTTGTATCAGAGCCTACAGTGTAAGGACATCAAAAATGAACACGTTCCTCTAAGCTGGGATGCATTTTCAGGAGAACGGACCTCCACCAACTATTGATCCAAAGAACCTGAGTCTCTCACACACACAACTATGGATCCAAAGAACCTGAGTCTCTCACACACACAAAAGACCATAAATACCTCCAGCAATATTAAGGCAATGTTGAGGAAGTTGTTCCTTTTTTCTCAAAATCCCTTCCTCACCTCTTTTATCCATTGAGGTTATCCTAGATTTTATCTATACCCCACATTGTAGTGAACAGCCAATGATTTTACTTGAAATAATTGCTAGTCTTCATTGTAGATTTTTACATAAAATATGATGTGTAACTGACAGCACTTCAGACCCAGACGGCAGCAGCATTTTAGGTTCCATGTGGCAATTAGCCACAAAATTAGGTCAACACAAGACAGGATAAGTGATCCCAAAGAAAGGGAGCATTATAACATGGAAAGTGGGATCAGAGGAAGACATGACAGAAACATATTATAAAATGATTAGAAAAATTATCTAGATTAAGGTTCTTAAAAGAAATGTGATCTTTTATATCATACAAAATAATATCCTTTCTAGTATGGTCATATAACTGTCCTCCCATTTATCTTATAATACTTGGCTATCCTGACCAAGGGACTATTTTCTTGGCATCTTCTTTTCTATATTCCTATCCATTTTGACAATCTGCAATAAACTCTCTTCTTATCACTTTAAACCTACAGAAAGTTTTAAGTTAGGCTGACACACATGCCAAGCTTCATAGCAGTGTTCTGGTGCATGTTTCCAATGAACAAAAACCTTCAGGAAGCCTCCTGAATGCCAGCCCCTCCAGTTCCGAGTTAATGGCTCTATTTAGTCTACGGATACAGCATATACTCTGTGGTGAGAGCCTCAGTGATTTCATATCCTCTACTACACTGGGATGATTCTTAAAGTCAAAGATAGAGCTGCCCCTAAGCCACTGTCACACCCAGTGAAACCTAGGAGAGACAGGGAGGGAGAGAAGAAAGGAGAAAGAGACAGAGGGATACCATAAAGCCACCACGAAGGGTAACCTGGTAATAAGACCCATAAAAAGTTGTTTGTTTGTTTTTGAAGGGGGGAGTTACAACTCAGAGTAGATTTTTTAGTTAATGAATAATAGTTATACATACTTTGTGGTACATGTGATATTTTTGATACATACATAATGTTTAATTATCAAATCAGGGTTACTGGTCTTTCCATTGCCTCAAACATTTATCTTTTCTTTATGTTGGGGACATTTTAGTTCTTCTCTTCTAGCTATTTTGAAATATGTAATACATTATTGTTAACTACCGTCACTCTACTATACTATCAAACACTAGATTTTATTACTTCTAACTGTGTTTAGTCACCGTCTGTTTATCCCTCTTTCCTCTTACACCTCCCAGACTCTGGTAAATACCAAGCTACTCTGTCTCCATGAAATCCATTTTTTTCTACCTTCCACATATAAGTAAGAATATGTAATATTCTGTCTTTCTGTGCCTGGCTTATTTCACTTAACATAATGATTTTCAGTTCAATCCATGTTGCTGCAAATGATAGGATTTCATTATTTTGGGGGTTGCATAATATTCCATTGTTTATGTATACCACATTTTCTTTATTCATTCATCTGTTGACAGACACTTGGGTTGATTCTGTATCTTGGCAAAGGGCTGCAATAAACATGAGACCGCAGATATCTGCTTGATATATTGACGTCCTTTCTTTTGGATATATACCCTCAGTGGAATTTCTGGGTCACATGGTAGTTCTCTTTTCAGCTTTTTTGGGGAAGCTCCATAATGTTTTCCATAGTGGCTGTACTAATTTACATTCCTGCCAACAGTGTATGAGCATCCTCCTTTCTCAGGGAGGTTTTTGTGAAGACTCTATCTCTTTCTTCAATCTTTCCTCTTCTCTCTCCTTCATTTACCATGTTTTAGCTAGATAGACTATTTAACAATTCTTAGAACAGAATAAGTTCCTTCTTAATCACGATCATTGTACCTGCAGTTCCCTTTGTCTGGAATGCCCTTCCCTTGGCTTTTTATGTTAGATACAGTCTCTTCAGAGAGAACTACCCTGGCAGTCTCTCCAAAGTGAGTTCCTCCTATCCAGTTATTTTCTAGTATAGCACCTTTTAAATTTCCTTCATAGAATTGACAACATGCTTCTGTTTATTTATTTCTCTACTACTTTACTGCCTCACCCACTAGAATGTAAACTTTTTGTAGGCAGAAACTATGTCTATCTAGATGACCATTATAT
The DNA here is from genome assembly GCF_043159975.1 of Macaca nemestrina. NCBI lineage: Eukaryota > Metazoa > Chordata > Mammalia > Primates > Cercopithecidae > Macaca > Macaca nemestrina. Next base: position 21,185,529 of record NC_092137.1, on the reverse strand, counting down.
CCCCAGACCTTAGCACAGTGCCTGGCAAAATTTTTTAAAGCTGACTAAAAATGTATTCAATAAACAACTGATCAATACATATCTGCCCCTTCAGAACCCAGAATTCAGTTTATAAATCAAGCTGTGAAATAAGATGAGTAGTCGTTGCCTACATCCATTCACATTATCCGTAAGGTGACACACATATGTGCCGGAATCTTTCCTTTCACCAAGGCAAGACACCTTATCCTCCAGACTCCCTAAAGTTTCCATCCAAACAGCAGACAAATGGGACAGACAAGTCAGTATGTATGCATAAAATTTAGTTATTGTTTATACCAACCACACACAAGATGAGCAGGAGACGCAAAAGGTCTACAGTAACCACAGAATTTCCAAGCAGAAAAATTTCAATTCAAAGCTTTTGACACATAGAAAAATATTTTGCCCTCATGAATTTTGTTGAGAAAGGCAATCTGAAATGGGCCTTGGGATCTCTGCACATTCTTACTGGTTATGCCAAGCATGCAATATACTGACAGCTCTCTACCCAGGCCATTTTTCTGGGTTACATTTGTAAGAAACAATCTTTAAGAATGAGGTAATGTCTCCTTTTAAAATAAAGAGAAAGCTTGCTTATTGTTTGTTATACAGGTGTTGAATTCTCCAAGATCAGTGTTCCTCAGCTCTAACCAAGGCCAGCCTTAAGGGCATGCAATCTGTGTGGTCTCACAGGGACTCACGTTGAAGACAGCCCTGCACTTAGCTTAATACTCTTCTTACGTCATCTTAACATTCTTAATGATTTTATCTTTGAACTTGTATCTTGTAAGTGAAGTACAAAGAGACAATGGACCACACAAATGAGCAGAGGAGAGGTGTACAATACGCATGCCCACCATTCCTTGGGGCCCCATTCACATGGCATATTTGCAATAGCTCACCAGCACAGAATTCTGGGATTTCAGTGAGATTCAAAGCAAGTACAAGGTAAGTATGTCACATCTATGAGTAAGTAAGGGCTCTGACAGCCCATGACCCCACCCTTTCCATTGTACCAGAACTTGCTTAGAATATACAAAAAGGCAATGGCATTCTAAAAAACAGAAGCAACCAAGGAACCTAATCATATCCTTTCATACTCATGTTACTTCCTTTGTATTTCCTTCCTTCCTGCCACTTAACATTCAAAATGTTGGCATAGAAGGAGAGGGGAAGATATAGCAAACCACAGTTTCTTTTCTTTCTTTCTTTCTTTTTTTTTTTTTTTTTTTTGAGACGGAGTTTCACTCTTTGTTGTCTAGGCTAGAGTGCAGTGGCACAATCTTGGCTCACTGAAACCTCCGCCTCCCAGGTTCAAGCGATTCTTCTGTGTCAGCCTGCTGAGTAGCTGGGATTAAAGGCGCCCGCCACCACGCCCAACTAACTTTTGTATTTTTAGTAGAGACAAGGGTTCACCATGTTGGACAGGCTGGTCTTGAACTCCTGACTTCAGGTGATCCACCCACCTTGGCCTCCCAAAGTGTTGGGATTACAGGCATGAGTCACCGCACCTGGCATCACAGTTTCTTTTCATTTTAGTCCTTCATTACTCATCAATAAGGCAATGCTAGAGAACTTAATAGAATACATGGATATCAAGAAATAAAATAAAACTGTTGAATTGGTTTTGTGCACTATTTCCACTGTTCTGGAAAGTGTTATATTCTAATGCCTTTAACGGCACTGGTTTTTGAATAATGAGCACTGCATTTTATTTTGCACTGACTCTCACTAATTATGTGGCCATTCCTGGCTGAAATAAAAATCCACTGTATGCATAGCATCCATCTTGGACTCTCCATGTTGCCTCTGAATAACCTGGGGACTAGGAGAAACATGACAAACATGCTTATGTTCATGCTGACTGGTGTACCACGAGAAATAAAGTCATTTGTCTCTAACCCAGGAATCATGTATCTTTTGCTAACATCTATGAAACAGTAACAGGCTAACTTATTAGCTTGCAACTAGGGTGAAATTTTAGATTCTGAGAGTTTTGACACCAACCACAAAGGTAAACAGAAGACATAAAAGAGCTACCGTAACCACAGCATTTCTAAGCAGAAAAGCCCAGTTTAACTCCTTTACACTTAATGCAAATTCTTCCCCTGGTGATCTCATTCTTTGTTGCACAATTTGATGTTGATGATTTTTTCTTCTATCTCATTTGGTCATGCCACACTAGTATCTTTACTTCATTATACTCTTTAGGTAATGAAAATGTTAACACTCTCTTTAATTTGTTGTTTTTCCATGAGGTCTGATTAATTTAAATATTTTGCCTTAATTTACTTAATTAATTCATTTTATTTCTACCATACAGTCCTGATAACTTTTCCTTTCCTCCATAATAAAATATGACTGCTTAATAGTGCAGCCAGTGAAATGTTTCCCTGTCACGTGGCTTTATTACCTATTCAAACATCTTAAAGAGATGCTATTCACAAGAATCAATCTTTCCAAATGTACTACAATGTAACTTCTCTTTCACTGCTGATCCTAGTATCAGAGTTTCTAGCAAAAGATTAAATTGAAATATTACCTTAAATTCTCTCAAAAATATTACGATCCCGATCTTGCTTAAACTCTGTACGCAGATGATATGGTTTGGCTGTGTTCCCACCTAAATCTCATCTTGAGTTGTAGTTCCCATAATCCCCATGTGTCATGGGAGGGACCAGATGGAGATAATTGAATCATGGCTGTGGTTCCCCCCATCCTGTTCTCGTGATAGTGAATTAGTTCTCACGAGATCTGATGGTTGTATAAGGCACTTTCCCCTTAGCTGGGCACTCATTCTTTTTCTTCCTGCCACCATGTGAAGAAGGACATGTTTGCTTTCCCTTCTGCCATGACTGTAAGTTTTTTGAGATCTCCCCAGACCTGTAGAACTGTGAGTCAATTAAACCTCTTTCTTTTGTAAATTACTCAGGCTCAGGTATGTCCTTACAGCAGCAGGAGAATGGACTAATACAGCATATATGTTATGAACCTATATGTTTGTATAGAAGCACAGAAAAATTGGGGAAAATACACAAATTAATTGTATCTCACTCAGATATGTGAGTAGAAAAGCAGAAAAGAAGACTTACATGTTTCAACTGCCTAAATTTCATAATTAAAATATTTTACTTTTGTAATAAAACACCAAACATATTAAATTTTAAAAAATTATTTGCAAAATACTCACCAATTAACAACAAAGGATTATTTTCCATTTGATGCTGCCTTACTCAAAAATTCTATAGCTACTCCTTGTTATCTATCACATGGAATACAAAATTCTGCCCTTGATGTTCAGGGCCTTTCATAAGTAGTGCTTATCTCACCACCCTGCCCCACCGTTGCCAATGAACATTCTTATCCCCACACTTCTTCCCATCTGCTGTTGTTCATGGAAATAATTCAGTAAGTCCCCGCTTCCAACAACACAGATCGTATTTGCTTTTGCTTCCAGAATTATTTGCATGCTGAACATTTCTTTTCCTTACCTCCACATCATCTAAATCTATCCATCCACCCCAAACCCATATTTATTTTAAAATATTCACTGAGCCTCTATTAATGTTAAATGACACATAAAAATAAGATTATACTTTTTGCTACGTAATTGGATCTTACTCTTCTGTGAATGTTATTCTTGAAGCCATGCACAGAGATGTTTAAGTTTATTGAAGGTAGAGATCATGCTTCATAATTTTACTATTGTCTCTGAAGTACCTTAGAAGCAGTGGATACTGCCAATAAAGAGGGTCTGGTTTGCCCTCATTAGACCACAGAAGGAAAGGAAGGCAATACCAACATAGGAACCTGTCAAAGAAACATCTGTCAAAGGTGAAATGTGCATATTCTACTTCAATTTATCCTAGCAACAGAACTTTTTGCCTTATGAAAGAAAAGTGACATTATAAAGTAACTATAGTTAATGATATTATATGAACTATTTTAGAATAACTAGAAGAGAAGAGTTTAAATGTTCACACCACAAAGAAATGATAATGTTTGAGGTGATGGATAAGCCAAATACCCTGATTTCATCACTATACAATGCATATATGTATCAAAACATCACACTGTACCCCATGAATGTGTATAATTATTATGTGTCAGTTGAAAATGAAATAAAATAAATTTTTAAATGGCATTATAATGAGAAAAACCATATGCATATAACATAAATGATTAGGGGGTGGAGTTACATTTGGCCTAGTTAACTCCAACTTAGAAAGTTCAGGTATGATTGGAAGGGGTGGTATAGCAAAAAAGCAAGACTATAAAACAGAACATTTTAAATTACACGTAAAAGGGTTAACTTGGCCCTTGAGAGAATTTGAGGTATTAATGGTCTCTTGATTCTCCTGTTGAGTCTGGTCAGGTTGATGGAGATAATAAGCAATTATGTTTTATATCCATGTTTTCTTACTTATAATAAAACTTGTTATATTCCTATATATAGGAAAGGAGCCATGAGCTAGGGAAAGATATTATAGAAGCTCACTCTCATGGTGCCTGTAGGAGTAGGCCAGCTCTTGAGCTGTTAAGACTGTTTGCCTTATTCATCCCGTAACACTCAGGAAGTTTGGGCTTGCCTAGAAATGGAAGCAGGGCAGCAGTCAACAGCTATGTTCCTTGAGGCTCAGTTCAACCTTTGAATTGAATCACTATTTTCCTTTTAGTGTCACGTCTTAGGTGTTTACTCACGCTTTCTCATTCCATCTCTCCCTCTTCAGCCATGCTTCTATTGCTCCACCTATAACTGGATTAAAGGACAAGAAGAAACAAAAACCCTAAGAAATCTATCAAAAAGACATATTCTATAGAAGGCAAAGCAAAAGACACATCTTCTACATCTTTAGTAAGATTCTGGGCCAGAGTCATTTTTTAAAGGTAATTTAGTCCCTATATATCATCCAGTGTTCCAGCACATGGTGAATGAAGTTATTGTTGATATATTCAATGAATAAAGACTCCTATATTTATTTTTTGATTGCTAAAAATTCTGTTGGTATCATTTTCTGCCAGAAATGAAAAATAAGGGCTAGCAATATTTCAATAATGAATATCTTCATGTATCTCCTACCCAGAAACTATGAAACATGGTATATTTATACCAGGGCAACTACATGATTATAGTGGTGTCTACAAAGCATGTGCAAGTGGTCCCTGGAGATTTTTTAGCAATTAAAAGGCATAACACCAGCAATATGAAAATAATCTCCACTGCATTTGAACAATTTTGAGGGTAGAGCTATGTGCTCAATGATTCAAATAACAATTGTCTTTTTTAATCAATCACATAGAAGAGAATGTGTTAATCATTACAAGGAACATAAAAAAAAAGATTAAAAAAAGAAAAACTTAGAATGACATGGGTGACCAAGTTATCATAGTTTACCCAGGTCTTTTCCAGAATAAGCGTTGAAAGTATCACATCCTGGGAGCTCCCTAAGTCCTGGACAACTAAAATAGTTGGTCACAGAGGCACTTTATTGGTTAGAGGGATAACTAAGATCATTCTAACTATGGTCAAAACTGAAGTCATTGACACTTCAGACTTTAGTGTCAGGTCTAAAACCAGAATACGTTTGCATGATCCGGCATAACTCTTACTATAGACTGAGAGTGTTTAGACATTTAATTATACCTAAGCCCCAACAAAAGAAGTTGATGCCTTACATTTTCTCAGACAAGTATCTCAGAATTCCAACTTCTCTACATGCCATGCAAAGTTTAACCCTTACTTTTTTTGTTAAAGAAAAAAAAAATCTTTAAAGCAAGTTTAATTTTCCTTGATAGTTAATACTTTAATCTGATTTAAAGTATAAAAATTGATGAGTTATAATATTATGACTATAAATAAGTATTCATTGGATTCTTTCCTCAGAGGATCTCTTGGCACTATTTAAAGGAAAGTTATCTACTGCAAAAGGTTAATCAACTCAAACCCAACAAAAGGTCAGACTTTAATTGAAAGTCCAAATGTCAAAATCTGAGACAGGCTTTAAATAGAGCAAAACAAATTTAACATGTTGGATGCTAAAAATTCTCTTGTTTAAATTTGCATCCCCAAGTCCTTCCTAGGATGACAGTACATAGTTTGTTAGAATGACAGTAGACACTTGCTAAAATGACGGTACACATTTTGATGACAATTTCAGATCATATACATGAGGAATATTGGTCTATAGTTTAATTATAAGTCCTTTTTCTGGTTTTAGTATCGGGGTAATGCTAGCCTCTAAAAAATAAGTTGGGAAGTGTTCTCTCCTCTTCTTTTATTTGTGAAGGAGTTTCTGTAGAACTGGTATTTCTTTTTTTCTTTTCTTTTTCTTTTAAGACAGGGGCATGCTCTGTGCCCAGGCTGGAGTGCAGTGGCATCACCTTGGCACACTGCAACCTCTGCCTCTGGGCTCAAGCAACCCTTCCACCTAAGACTCCAGAGTAGCTCAGACTATAGGCATGAGCCACCACGCCTGGCTAATTTTTGTAATTTTTGTATTTTTAGTAGAGATGGGTTTTTAACACATTGTCCAGGTTGATGTCAAACTCCTGAACACAAGTGATACACCCTCCTCAGCTTCCCAAAGTGCTGGGATGACAGGCATGAGCCACCGTGCCCAGCCTTGAACCGATATTTCTGCCTCAAGTGTTTAGTACAATTTGCCAATAAAATTATCCGGGCATAAAGTTTCCATACCACTAGAATGTTTTCAATTATAAGTTTATTTAATATAACAAATAATATATTCATATTATCTATTTCTTCTCAAAGGTGGTTTTGTAGTTTGCATCAAGGAAATTTTCAATTTCATCAAAGTTGTAAAACTTATAGGCATGAAATTTGTAATAATATTCCCTTATTATCCTTTTAATATCTGAAAGCTATATACTGGTATTCCTTTTTATTTTACTCCTGATATAAGTAAAAAACTTATACTTTTTTTCTTGATAAGTCAGCCTCAGTCAGTCATTGCTCTTTCCAAAAATCAGCTTTTATTTTTGTTGATTTTATTCATTGTTTTCCTGATTCCATCTTCATTTATTTCTGTTTTTGTATTATTTCCTTGCTCTTACTTGCCCTAGGTTATATTTGCTTTTTGTTTTTTTACAGTAGAAGCTTAAATCATTGATTTGAAACCCATACTCTTTCTGATATAAATATTTAATGGTATAGATTTCACTTTAAGAACTACATTAGCTGTATCTCATAAATTTTGATTTGTTGTACTTTTGTTTTTATTTAAGTAAAAATATTTTTGTATTTTCCATGTAACTTTACTTTTGATCCATGGATAGCTTAGCAGTATATTGTTTCATTTTTTAAGTATAAGTTACATTATTGATTGCTAGTTTTAATTTCATTATAGTCAGAAAACAAACAGTATGATTTGAATTCTAGTAAATATGAGGAGGCTTGATCTATGGCCCAAAACATAGTCTGTTTTGGTTAATGTCCCATGTGCACTTGAGAAGAATATATATCCTGCAGCTGTTGGGTGGAGTTTTCTATAAATGTCAACTAGCTTAAGTTGGTTGATTGTACTCTTTGAGTCTTCTATATCCTTACTAGTTTTCTATCTACATGTTTTATCAATTATTAATATTGGGATCCTGAAATCTCCTATTATAATTGTGGATTTTTTCTTTCTCCTTTATAGGTTACTGAGGTTATCTAACCCATTCATTATGAAGTTATCTTATTAAGGTGCATAAATGTTTAGGATTATACAAAGCTTATCAATAGGATATAAAAGACTTGAACAACACAATTAACCAACATGATATAGTTGGCATTTATAGAATGAAGTAGCCCACTATTTGCACTTCTAATCAACAATGTATTAGGAAAGAAATACAAAAAATATTCATTGCAGCACTGATTATCATAGCCAAAAGAAGTGAGAACTACCAGAAGTAGAGAAATAAATACATAAACCATGGTTTACTCATATGATGAATACTATGAAGTAACTAAAATGAATAAATCTTCATGTGTCAATTTGATTAAATCTCAAAAACAAAATGTTGAATGTAAGAAGCAAGTTACAAAAGGATCCATATAGTATGGATGAATGTTTAAATTATTATTTAATGATAGAGCTCAGCTTTACGACATCTATGCAATTAATTTATTTTCTCTACAAAAAGCACATAATGTAATCATCTTAATTTATAACTAAAAGATACTTGATAGAATCCAAGCAGTTCTTTCTAATAAAAATACTTTGTGAAGTATGATTATGAAAAAACAAATGCAGTGTGACAAATATATATTGAAAATTCTAGCACAACTATGAGAAAAGTAAACACAGAGATACAATTAATAAGCCAATAATGGAGATAAATAATGGAGGTAACAGAGATTGTAAGATTGAATTGAAAAAACACACTATATTTTATCTACCAGAAATCAACTTTATAAAAACATAGAATGTTTAAAACTATGATTTAAAAAATATACCCATAAATGTTAATCAAAAGAAAGCAGGAATCACATCTGAAAGACAAAGTAAAGCTCATACCAAGGAATATTGGCCGGGCGCGGTGGCTCAAGCCTGTAATCCCAGCACTTTGGGAGGCCGAGATGGGCGGATCACGAGGTCAGGAGATCGAGACCATCCTGGCTAACACGGTGAAACCCCGTCTCTACTAAGAAATACAAAAACTAGCCGGGCGAGGTGGCAGCGCCTGTAGTCCCAGCTACTCGGGAGGCTGAGGCCGGAGAATGGCGTGAACCCGGGAGGCGGAGCTTGCAGTGAGCTGAGATCCGGCCACTGCACTCCAGCCTGGGCTACAGAGCGAGACTCCGTCTCAAAAAAAAAAAAAAAAAAAAGGAATATTAACAGGTTTAAGGTAGATATTACATTACATTAAAGGAGATGATGCACTAAGAGGATATAACAACCCTTAATGTGTTTTTACTTAAGAGTAGAGCTTTGAAACACATAAAGCAAAAAAAGAAAGAAAGAAAGAAAGAAAGAAAGAAAGAAAGAAAGAAAGAAAGAAAGAAAGAAAGAAAGAAAGAAAGAAAGAAAGAAAGAAAGAAAGATGACAGAATGAAAAAAATAGAGAAATCCACAACTATAATTGAACACTTCAATAGTTCTCTCTAATAATCAATAAAGACAGGAAATTAAACATCAGTAAGGACACAGGAGACCTGAAAGACTCTAAAATGAACTTAACCTAGTTGACACTTATGCAGCACTCCCCCCAATAATAGCAGAATACATGTTCTCTTTAGGTGCACATGGAACCCTGACCAAAACAGAACATTTTCTCAGGTATAAAACAAATCTTAACAAATGTAAAAGATTGGAATTGTCACATCTGTGTTTTATGGTCACAGAAGAATCAAGCCATAAATTAGTAACAGAAAGATATCTGAAAAAAATCAAAATATGTGGAAATTGAAAATATATTTCTACATAACCAAGGGATAAAATAGGAAATCACAACGAAAAGTAGAAAATGTTTAAGCATAATAAAAACTCAGGGTACCAAAATATGCTTATACAGATAGGCAGGATTTAGAAGGAAATATATAGCATTATATGTTCATATTAAAAAAAAAGTGTTCCAAGTGAAAACAATGAAGAAAATGAAAGAACCCAAAAGCTAATTGTTCAAAAAGATCAATGAAATTGATAACCCTTTAGGCAAGCTGATAAAGAAAAACAGAGAAGACACAAATGATCAATATTAGGAAATGCATTAAGTACCGCTACATCCATCACAATGGCTGAACTGCTACTCAATGAAAAATGTCATTTATATGAAAACTGAAAAATGGAAAATTTAAGCATCATTTTGTTAGCATTGAACACAAATGTGGTAAAACTATATAGAAAACCGTTGAAATGATGATGACTGAAATCAGGACTTTGGCTTCCTTAGATAAAGCCAGCAGATGTAATTAGGGTGGGGCGCACAAAGGCTTTCAAAGGTATTGGTAATGCTTTGTTTCGCGAGTTGTATAACAAGGGCCTCTAATATTTTTATTGTTATTAGTTAAGCCATAGGAAAAAATCAATCTATTTTCCAATTATTTAAACAATAAACCTGAATTATTTTTAACTCTAAAATTCCTTAACAGAAGCTAGCAGCTTTCAGAAAAACTGCCAAAAATATCCACAATTAGCACTGATAAGCCTAACAGAACTTTTTTTCCATCTCTAGCCACACCATAAACTTTTGCTCTCCGTAGTCTGACAAAATAACACACATTTTACAAGATGCTTTCTTTTCTCGGGGAGAGAGCTACCACACAGTAACTAAATGTACAGCTCAAATAAGCTGTATTGTTGAAACCTCTAAGCTGAATATCAGTGCCAGCAATATTCTTTATTAGGATCTCTTCTTATAAGTGGACATTTTTATTTTCCCCCAACCCAGCCCACTCTTCCAATAAGGAAAAATAAGCCAAGATAAATAAAGTCAAACAGTCGAATGGTAAAGATTAAACCTTAATTTTCATATTAGTCATAAAACTCCATGAATCCAAAAGGAAATGTTGAAATGTTCAATGTGGTTTACTTTTTATAACTATTTGCTTTTCAAGAGAATCTGAGGATACTCAGCTTGTTCATTTCCCCACAACTATAAAAGCATATCCTACTAAAGAGGGTGATTGCTAAATTTAACAAAGGAAAGATTCTAGATAAACCTGTTTATCAAAAGACATTCTTTCAGCAAAAAACACAGAGATGTTGTTCAGAGCTGCCTTTAGCCTTCTGAGAATAGAGACACGTCAGCAACTAGAAAGGGCTGTGCAAAAGGAAAAAAATGGTAAGATATCAAAATTTCTATTTTGTGAGTAAATATGTTGATATTTGAAAGCATCAACATGATAGTATAGAAATAGCAATAGTAAATGTGGTCAAAATCAATGACATTTTGTTGGAGCCCAATTTTGTTTGTAAATGGGGAAAGGTATAGGTAATAACATCATGGGCACAGGATTCCCTAAATCACATCGTTACTAATTCTATCCCATCAAGGACAAGAAATCTTCCAAACCACAAACAGAGGCAATGTAGCAACTCAGGATATTCCAGTCTTTCAGCAGTTTCGGCCATTAGCAGTTTATAAACTTTCCTGAACAATGCATGTCTTGGGGAATTTTATGGGCAGGGAAGAAATGGAAGGGGTTGTATCAGTGATTTATGCATAAGTCAACTAGAAACCTCTACCGAAATACTTCCACTTTTGTTGTAAATCTTCATTACCACATTTAATTTAGTAGGCCATAGTCTCATCAAAATTCAAACCCATTTACTCTATTTTGACACTTAAAGATGTCTGATTAATAGAGCCAGTAGGTTTCACATCTATTACATCTTTTATTTTTACATAATTTATGTCAAGGAAAATATCCACAGAGTTTGTGCCCGATTGTCTCCCTTCACCAGCCTGTGATCATTTATGGAGATATTCTCCAAAATTCATCACCAGATCCAGGAGATCATTAATAGGCTGTCCCTGCTGGGCTGGGAAGAGCAGGACAGGGGGCAACACTGATATCTCGCTCATTGGTCAAGCTGTTTCTGCTGAAAGTACAGAAGGAAAAGTAACAGATGTTGCAGTAATCGCCAGCCTGATACAGTCACGAGCAATCATTTAAAGAAAAAAGCTCAAAAACAAACTTTACAAAAAGTACCTCAAAGACTACATAATATCAATCAAAGGCAAGAATAACAGAAACCAAAGAGAAAAAAAAAAAATCCCTTTTACGATGCTACTGTAAAAAACAAATCAAGCATATTTTTACTAATTTTAAAAACTGTCAGTTCTTTCTTGGTGAAAACATGAGTCCATATGGCATATTGGGTCTGCTAGAGTACCATGAGGATATGATCCCATATATGAATTTATTTAAAGGTGACTTTAATAGGGACAATGTTAATCAATTTAACCATTTACTTTCATTGTATCATTTGTAATTGTAACTGGCTGCTGCTTTTTTACATCCACACAAAACCAGGACTTCAAGGAATTGGACTGACATTATCTTGAGCTCTCATTTATGTATACCTTGATTTATTTGGTGTGGAGGCATTGTTTAAAAAATAATTAGGCTGTCTTAAAATAAAGCACATTTAAAATAAAATAAATACAGTCATATTTAGAATGCAGCAAAAGTATTGTGGCCCAGCACTCTACCCAAGCACCTGAATACTACTGGGAGCCTCCAGCAACCAGGCAGAATCGCAAATAAGGAAGAAGTCACCACAGAATCTTCTGAAAGGTTATGTTTCTCTTTTATTGCACATTAAATTGACTAGTTGGCTCCGTTTCTCCACATGAAACAAGCAGATTCATAGTGGCAAAGCTGATAACATTTTGAAATTCTTTCTGAGGAAAACCTAAATGCCAGCTCTAGCACACACAATCTAAAGTACTCCAGAACAAATGACTATTCATCTTGACCCCCTCCCATGTCCCCTACATTGCTCTGTGTAGCTCAGCAATGTCCTGATTGCAAAGATGAAGTTTCCATATTTCCCAATACGATCTCGAAGGACTCCATTGCATATGATTCCCTAGTTAAAATCTGCAGATTAATCACTGGGAAAACAGCTAGACCTCTTCCCCTCCCCTGAAAAAGTAGGCCACAGGGAGAGCAACTCTTCACATATCTTTGTAGCTGCCAAATATTAAGAGATGAGATGTGATAGTATATCCATTATGCTTTGGAGGATAATTTTAATTATGTGTGTGTATTACTCCTCATTGTGCATGCTCTTAAACATTAAAGTGGAAAAATACACTAAACTCAATCATGACTATTCCATGAAAAAAAAAAAAAAAAAAGAATGAGTGTGTTCTGCAGATCCATGGCCCATATTTCTCCAGATTCTGGGCACACATGGTGCACAGCTGTTGCCTAAATCTGGCCTTTGGGGGCCAGGATGAAAGAAAACACAATTAGAGGTGAAATAAGCAGGTGTTTTCCTTTGTTTGTTTGCTCTCATTATTTGAGTGGGAAGAGCAAGATAACTTCCTATATGGCAAAGTACACAGAAGAATTCAAACTTTTCATCTAATGTCTTTGTTTCTTAATGGCAAATTAACAGTGTTCTTTCTGGAAATAAATTTACCATCATGGCTATGGAGTACAAGAATGAAAAAAAAAGTCTTTGTTAGTCTGAGCTAAAATTAAAATACATTTATGACACTAAATCCTACTCTGCCCACTCCTTAAATATTAAATAAACATTAATACAGAACTTACTCCAGCCCACCTTTTATTATAGATAACTGTAATTTCCTCATCTCCCCTATCAGAAATAAACTCCTTGAGGTCAGGAATGATATTATTCAGTTGTCTTCCAAACGCAGATCTTGCATAAATATTTATGAAATGATTTGCATCCAGCCAACACACCAAAATATCTGTAGAATGAATCAGTTCTGAGTCCCTCAGGGAAATGCTATGAGAACAAGATCTTTTTTGGAATTATGATATTTGAGACAAGTGTAGTCTATTCACACAGGTAACAAATTTTGCTTACTGGTAGTAATTTAGTGCAAGGAAACAAGGTGGACAATTCAAGGAAAATTCTCGTTTCCAAAGCAGAGACGTAACAGAATGAAGGTTTTTTCTCTCTGTCTGTCCAACATCATCCCATGTGTATATTCCTACTGGATTGCTCTTATACTAGTTATATATAATTTTAAAACATTAGTTATCCTCATGAACACATGATATTGAACTGATATTATATTTTATATATATATATACACATTATACATGTTAATCTGTGAGCCTGAAAGCTATCAGTATGATGTTGGCTGTAATGTCTCTGCGAAAGTTTTAGGCTGAAGGAGTTGTGTGGGAAAAAAAAAAAAAAAAAATCATGCGTCTAAATTCTAAAGAGGCAGCCAGTGTTGGATTAAGCACATGCAAGTAAGGGCATTAAAATATGTTTAAATGAATTTTATGTGTTACATATAAAATACATATGTATGTAATGCATTGAACTAGTCATTATTAGAATAAAAATAGTCACCTTTACTCTCTCACTCTTTCATATTTTTAGTAATGACATAAAACCCTCCATGCACAATCACTCTGGCAAAAAATTTTTTTTAGTGTTTGGAGACTGTGAAGTCTTTTTCTTTTTAACATATATTTTTATTTATCAATGATCTTCTGTCACTAAGGTCCTCTAAAATCTTGATGTGGCCCTGGGGACAGATCTTTTAAACAGCATGGTGACAGTACCAAAATGAGAAAATTCCAAGGAGAAAACAAACTTTTAGGAGCAAAACTGGCAGCAATAAAAATAATCCCCACCCCATCTCCATACTCAAGATTTTTATTTCAATTATTTTTTAAGTTCTAGGGCTTATTTTATAAAGAATGATATCATTACCTTAAGAAAACTCCAATAGGTAAAAACTATGAAAAAAATTGGGTTTTAAATATTTGTAAAAGAAGTTTATAAAATATTTCCCTGAATTAGGAACAAAAATCTGTTTTTTTCTTATAGGATTTAATATCTCCATACATAGTAAAAATGATGATTTTGTAAGCCATGTTTTAACATAGCATATAGTTGCATTTACAAATTCAAAAAAGTTTTTAAACCTAAGTAAGTCCTTAGAATAAAAGTTTTATATAACGTGTATCCAAATTTTAAAAATATACGTTTCTCCCTATATTTCTCAAGTTGACTGCTGTTCCACACCTCATCCTAAATCCTGTCACAATATCCTCTGAACTTACAAAGCTCAAAATCAGAAGACACCTCTCATTTGTATTACACGGCACCTTAATCTCAGAGTGTGATTTTCAACAGCTTCATGTCGTTCTGAACATAGGGAAAGTATTCTTAGTCATTCTTCCTACCAGGAAGTGACTGGATTCATCTAAGAGCCAATACACTTACATCTAACCCTAGAAGGAATCTCTCTTCTTAAATCTGAAGAAAAGGAAGAAGGAAGGGGGAGATTACATTTAACTACTTTTATATTTGAATCACAGCACAGTTATCCTAGAAATGCTAATTTACTAATTTTCAAATTAAAAGATGACTGCCATGAAGTTTTATCTTGAGTAAAGTTCAGAATTATTTTACTAAGTGGCTTCAATAGGTTGGTGGCTTGGATAAATTAAGTTGATGCAGATCTCCCTTTTGTTACACTTAATCTACTATGTCTTTCCCCATTGGGCAATTGTAGGTTTGCTATAAGAGGTGCAAAGCTCTTAATCTTCCTCAGTATGATAACTGCAGCCACACTGTCCTGAGGACAATTGTGAAAAGAGGCAGAAAGCAGTAGCACATGATGTTCATTCAGCGGGTGCTGATAGTGCTTGTGACATGGGGCATTGTTCTGATTTACTTGAACAAATCTTCAGAGCTTTAAGTGATTTCAACAGAGACTTTAATCTCTTGCTGCAATTAGTGCTCTCCACAGACTTGACATATTATCTAATCATTACATCTCTGGCCTTAACAAATCTCACTGCCCTTTTACTAATTTGATTAAAAAAAAAAAAAAAAAAAAAAAAAAAAAAAAAAAAAAGACCTTCTTGTTTCCAGAGCTGGTGGTTTTTACCCCTAAAATATATTCTGATAACATTAAAATACATATAAAATGCCCACTTATAGCTCACAATATATATGATAGAAATCCTTTGTTCTCAAAATTCTACACTCTCAGCAATTCTTGAATTTTCTTGATGTTAAGAGAAATGTGTACAAGGAACGGTAAAAAGACAAAAAGTGGTTTTCTATTTTATATTTCATTTTTCACACTGGCTTTGAATACGACAATTATTTTGTGAAAAACTATCTACTCATCTCCACACAAAACCATGCAGACATTTTCTCTGGTTCCTATCTTTCTACGGCTACTGCCCTTTCCCAAAACATTTTCTTATAAAACTAATTAAACTCAGAATACAAAAGAAGAACAAAAGACACATATCAAACTCATTGTCTCTCATTTTATTTTTCACAGCTGCCAACAAAGAAAGGAGAGAAGAGGAAATACATGGACATAAAACATAATTGACTAGATTTTTTTATCAGCAGCTATAAAGGTCCATAAAAGGATACGGTTAAAGTATTTGCTAGGAGATAGTCTAGACTTAACAGTGGATTGTCATAAGCACAGATAAACAATTCAACGTTGAATTCCATGCTTTTTCTATGCCATGCTTTCATTCGTGCTGTTTTTTTTCCTACTTTGAATGCCCTTTGTTCCTCACTCTGAAAATTCTACTAAGCCTTCGGGGCCATTTCAAATGCATTCATCAGTGAAGTCATACCCCAAAATACCAAGGCCAAACTATTTCTTCCTCGGTGTTCCAAAAACATATTTTATATTTCACATTATAATTTATAATCCAAACTCCTTACCTATCTCCCCTCCACAACCACCAGGGTTAAGAAATACCCAGTATTACATAGAGTAGATACACATTTATAGCAAACTGAATTGCCAATAAGCTTATAAGATCTCTTACACAGAAACAATCAGATGTCAAATGGCAAAGCAAAACTTTTTTTCTCATCCCTGTGATTACCTGGAGATATATACCTTTTCAATTAAATATTGAATGGCCATTAAAAATGTGTTTATCAAAAGCTAGGGAATTTTTCTGATATGCCCTTAGGTGAAAAAGGCAGAAAATTAAATTGTATAGAATTTTGATTTCAGCTATGTATGAAATATATAACTTGAGAAAAGACTGGAAGAAAATACCAAAGTAAATAGCCTTCAAGATCTTAAAATGATCAAATATATTTAACTCCCCTTTCAAATTCCTAACTTGGAAGTAAGTGAGTGGTACTGACACCCTAAGCAGAACCCCCAATAACAATTCTCAAAACTTAGGGTGCCGGAGACTACAGACTAGAGTGCACTAGGAAACAACTGTCATTGCGAATCCTGCCTGCAGCTCCAGGGAGAGACACCTGTTCCACACACAGAAGAATGGGCCGTGATACTCATTCCAGGCCCACCCTTAGAAAAGCCCAAAGTGAACAAGAGAACCTCCTAGGGTGCAACATTTAAGGAGGCGCCCATTCTCAGGTTCCTGCAGGCCTGCTAGGCTTGCCTCACACTAGTCTGAGAGTATCTATCTACCTATTTGGTTACGTTAAAAAATAAAATAAAAGCAAACCTCTAAAAAGATGCCCATCATCATATGGGTGAGATTATTGCCAAGAGGCTGCTGCCTACTCTTGCTCTACATCTTTAAAAGCAGTTAGTCCCCTAATCTAGCAAAATAAAATTTAAAGTAATTTTACTTTTCTTTCTCTCTTAAGAGAAATTATATAAATTCCAATATTGGATCAATATACAGTTCCTCCACCCCAAACACAACCATCGATAACAAAATGAACAATAGGGAATTAAAGAAAAAAAGCAGCCATATGAGAGAATTATTTAGTTTGAAAGAAACTGACCAATCTAAAAGAATTAAAGCAAACACACTTTTATGAAGCACATTTGCAGCAAAAACAAGACATTATTAAATCTCAATTTAGTATTCTTATGCAAATTTGAAAACACTGCATCTATAAAGAATAATAGAAACATGTCAAAACATACTATAAATTCATAATAATTAAAAAGTATGATACTAGCACCAACATAAACATATATTGGAAACGAACACAATAAAAATCTCAGAAACAACTCCATGTATATTAAGAAATGATTGGTTTGACTGCACTGATATTTAAAAATTTGTGTGTAACTTTAAAACCTCATCGTAAACAAAGTTAAAAGGTAATTAAATGTAAACAAAGCTAAATAGAAAAAGCAAAACTAGGAAAACAACTTTCAACATGAGACAGAGAAAGTAAATATTCTTACTACATAAAGAGCTACTTTAGAAAGAGCAATAGAGCAATATTCCAAAAGATAATTCAACTAAAAAAAAAAAATATATATATATATATATATATATAGAGAGAGAGAGAGAGAGAGAGAGAGAGAGAAAGCGCGCACTGCCTTATTTGCTGGGGTGCCATAACAAAATACCACAGGCAAGGTGGCTTAAACAACAGAACTTTATTTTCTCACAATTCTGGAAGCTAAAACTCCAAGATCAAAGTGTTGGCAGAGTTGGTTTCTTCTGAGGCCTCTCTCTCTTTGATTTGAGGATGGCTTCCTGTATCTTCCTATGGTTCTTCCTCTGTGTCCAAATCTCCTCTTCTTCTGAAATCTGCTCTTCTTCTAAGGACGCCAGTCATATTGAATTAGGACCCACACTTTAATGGCCTAATTTTAACTTAATTGCCTGCTTAAAGAGCCCCTCTTCCAGTAGAGTCACATTCTGAGGTACTGGGGGCTAGCAGGTTAGGACTTCAACATAAGAATTGGCTAGGGGAGGATATAATAGCCCCCCCAAAGCACCTACCATTTGCCATTTTTCTAGGCACATCAACATACAAAGCAGATGACAAATCTTTGCCTTATACAGCTGACATTCTAGCAGAGATGTCCATGAGAGATAAACAACAAACAGCAAACATAATAAATTATATGTTAGAAGGTGATAAGCACTATAGAATAAAACTAAAAACAACGTGGTTCAAGAAGGATCAGAAATGCATGGTGAAGATTGCAATTTTAAAATAGGATAGTGAGGATAGGCCTCATCAAGTCAAAGACACTTGATCAAAGACAGGCACAAGAAATGACTGGGAAATTACACATACTCAAAAGAATTAGAAATAAACAATAAACGTGAAATTTGCTCAACTCCAACAAAGCATCATTGATCATCTAGTAAAATGACAAAATATTTTTAAAATAATACCAAATGCTGGCCAGGGTAATGAATAAAGGGTTAATGGGAGTATACGTTTGTACAACCACAAAAGAGTAGGGAAATGGAAAGAGAATGTCCATGGAGGAAAAAGTTCCCTACATTATATCACGATCAAAGATGACTATAAGATGGATCAACAATCTAAATATGAAGGGTGAACACAAAAGTAAATAAAACATAGATTATAATAGAAGAACATTTTAAGAAACATCTACATGACCTAATGGTAGACAAATATTTCTTAAATGAGAGTCCAAAAACACAAATCAT
The DNA here is from genome assembly GCF_043159975.1 of Macaca nemestrina. Lineage (NCBI taxonomy): Eukaryota > Metazoa > Chordata > Mammalia > Primates > Cercopithecidae > Macaca > Macaca nemestrina. The sequence goes on along the minus strand of NC_092137.1, from coordinate 21,166,442 downwards.
ACATTTTTAAAAAAGATGGATTTGATTCTGTTCAGTGAAGAACACCACAGACAACACTGACTAGGAGAAAATAATTGCAACATCTAAAACCAATAATAGATTACTCTCTAGGATATATGGGGAATATTTACACATCAAGAAGAAAAATGTTCTGTTGAAGCTTAAGCTTATTTAAAAATAAAAACAAAAAAAAGAAGAAAAATAAAAGAAAGCCTACAGATGGGTAAAGAATAATAAACAATTCCCTGAAAAGAAAGTATGAATGGCTAATTAATAAATGAAAAGATGCTGAAACTCACAGATAACCAAAGAAATGCTAATGCTAATAACCAGAAAGATATTAATTCATATGACTGGACTTAGAAAAGTTTCCAAAGAGGTAAATACCACGTGTTAGCAAAGCTGTTAGAAGCAAAGCCCTCACACACTGCAGAGAAGTGTCACCCAAAAATAATCTGGTAGCATTTAGGTTTAACTGTTTGCCCTATGCCCCAACAATTCATGTTTGCCCATACATTGCAGATGAATTCTTGCTCATAGAGTTCCATGAAGGGACAAACATCATGGTGGTTCACTGCAGAGTACTTTAAATAGCAGGTAATTGGAGCCTGAGTGTCCACTAACAGGGAAATGAAGAAGTAAAATGTGGTGGAGATATAAAATAAAATATTATCCAGCAGCTAGAGCTAGGTGGTCTAGAGTTGACTACGACAAACTAGATATACATACATACAACAATGCCAGAGGCATTGTTATGAGTGAAAAAATTTAAGAAATAAGGCTGGGCACCGTGACTCACACCTGTAATCCCAGCACTTTGGGAGGCCAAGGCAGGCAGATCACGAGGTCAAGAGATCGAGACCATCCTGGCCAACACGGTGAAACTCCATCTCTATTAAAAAATATAAAAATTAGCTGGGCATTGTGGTGGGTGCCTGTAATCCCAGCTACTCAGGGGGCTGAGGCAGGAGAATTGCTTGAACCCGGGAGGCGAGGTTGCAGTGAGCCAAGATCGCGCCACTGCACTCCAGTCTGGCGACAGAGTAAGATTCCCTCGAAAGAACAAAGAGAGACAGAGAGACAGAAAGACATATTGGACAATATTATCCATGTAAATTAAAAACATACCACCTACAATGTAACTAGAAATATACAAGGATACATGTGTATTTGAGGACATATGTCAAACATGATATCAGGATGAATGTCTATCAAGAGTAGGCAATGGAAGTGGCAGCACTAAGGAATACAGGAAGGAAAAGAAAACGTGAAATAAAACAGAGGGGAAAAAAACAAAGAAGGTAGAGCGTGAATTGAAAATAATAATATGCTATGAACTGAGAAGTATTATAAATTCAGGTTTCTCTACCTGAGGGCCACAAAAGAGAGGGAAGATGAAAACTATCCCATATAAATTTCTGAAATTAGTGCAATGCCACTTAGGAGTCCAATTTTTGAAGCTGAATCAGATTTAAAATTTAATTTAGAAGCATAAATAGTTAAGAATGAGCATTAAAATCTACAAAAAGGGGAGACAAGAGTTACATTTCCAGTCATTAACAAAAACAAAAGTTTACAATAATTAACATAAAATAGTATGGATGGCAGAAGAAAATACAGTCAGGGAAACAAAGTTCAGAAGTGTACCAAAGATTGTGTTAGATTCAGGGTTTGGAGGAGCTGGCCTTTCTTCAGTCTCAGAGCAAGTCGTTTATCTATGCTCTTAAAGCATACTCTCCCATCTCATGTATTGATTGGAAAGATGTCCACAATACATAAATCAACAGTGAACTGCCTTTCAACTCAAGTAAATAATTTTACTTATTTTATGATCATTCTAATAACAAAAAATAACCTAGAAGAAACCTCGGATTTTATCTAATCTAATAATTCTTAAATGGTTGTCATCAAAGCACTCCCACTTGGCTTGTTTAAATGTTTATTCCTTTACAATCTCACGAAGTCTAAAGGAGCGGCAGTCAGAAAGTGAGGCTGTCCATTTTGGCCATCCAGTGTGGAATCCTCCACACCCTCTGATATGGTTTGGATGTGTGTCCCCACCCAAATCTCATGTTGAATTGTAATCTCCAGTGTTGGAGGAGGGACCTGGCGAGAGGTGACTAGATCACAGGAATTGATGGCCCCCTTGCTGTTCTCATGATAGTGAGTGAGTTCTCACAAGATCTGGTTGTTTAAAAGTGTGTAGCACCTTCCCCTTCACCCTCTTCCTCCTTTCCCTGGCATGTAAGACTTGCTTGCTTCCCCTTCACCATCCACCATGATTGTAAATTTTCTGAAGCCTCCACAGCCAGGCTTCCTGTACAGCCTGCAGAACTGTGAGTCAATTAAACCTCTTTTCTTTATAAATTGCCCAGTCTCAAGTAGTTCTTTATAGCAATGCAAGAACGAACTAATACACCCTTCCCACCCATTTTCCCAGTACTCTGGGTACCCTCTATTTACAAGTGTTTTTCATTTATTTGTATTCTCGGTACCCTCTGTTTAAAAGTGTTTTTCATCTATTTGTACCCTCTACCCTACCCCAACTCCCCCCAACCAAAAGTCTCTGGCTCATCTTTAACGTTTGCAGGTACTGGGGGAGGTTTTCAGAAAGAAGTAACTTCCAAGGTGAAACTTGAAGGAGAATGAATAGGACTTAGCCATACAAAGGAGGTGGCATGGGGGAAAACCCAAAAGTTCCAGATGACTTGACAGCAATTTGAACAAGTAGACCCAAGAGGACTCAATGACTGGCTAGGACGCACATTGCAAGGCAGCAGGAAAACATGATACTCTTTTCTGAACTGGGTACCTGAGAGGACGGGAATAGGATTAATTAAATTAGAAAACATGGCAAAGCAGAATAAAATCTGCAGTTTGAAAGACATCAAGGAAAATACTATATCCATTAGAAATATGGCACTTTGATGCTGGTAAGATTCAAGCTAGATGTTCAAATCAGGATCCACAGCAGCCAAGCTCGGAGAAGTGAGAATGGCTGATGTTACCAATGGCCTGAGTGTAGAGAGAGAAGAGTAGAGCTGGAGTGACAGAACACTGGGAAAACTCATTTCCGCTAACTGGGAGATTAAGTGAAGAAAAAAAAAGATGAAGAAAAAGCAGAGTAAAGAAAAAAGCAGAAGTGTAATGTAAGAAGAACATCTGTATATTTCAATATGAAAGAATCCAATAGGAAACAAGAAAACAAAACAGTTGTAAAAACTAAAACTATATAAATGTGTGAGAAAGAAATTATTTTAAATAATTTGTTGTCATTTAATCATCAAACTAAAAAGTAAAAAATATTCTCTTAAAATACACATTTTAATCATGGATGTTAATATTTTTAGAATACACTAATTCAATTAATTAGACTATAATCATCTTATCTCTATGTTAATGTTCAGTTACATATTAAAAATATACATTATCCTTTAAGATATTCAACATTAATAAAATTACTTTGTAATATTTTAGAATAATTTTCCTTTCACTAAAAACAAAATATAGTTATATAAAACATTCATTTAATGTTTATTAAATATGAACCAAAAGTAAAATAAGTACAAAAGAAAAATAAATCATCCAATGTCCTCTGTAAATACTCCTGACGGGCATGACTACCCCTGATCTTTTGAACAAACAGCCTTTCTATATTTGGAAAATTCTCATCTTAAGAATTCACTTTCCCAGCATAAAAGTCAGAACACAAAATGCAGTCTCCTTAGCATTCAGGCAGGTGGCTTAGTCTAAAATGTGCCTGTACAAAACCTGGAATCAGGTATCAGCAACTTGAGGTAATGGGCTCTGTGTGGAAGTTCCTCCTCACCTGCAATCCATGTGTGGGTGGTGGCAGAGGTGTCTGGGCTTCAACTGCAATTGCAGCGGGGGGATGACTTTACCCTATTTGATCACTGAAGTTCTCAGTACAAATGATTTTGGGGACGTAGCATGGGTGGCATTTGTTTCTTCTGAAGCACCACAGAACAACAGTAGCAAATGATGGTTTCATCAGGTTACAGGTGGAACATGGTTTAAATTTTTTTTTTCTGATTCTCTATGCATCCTAATATGTCTGTGCTAACGTCATTTTTTCAGAATTCCATTAATCAATCAGAATTCACTACTGACTGGTGCTGATACGTCTGCCAAAAACAGAAATCTAGTACCTAGTACCTGAAGGCACTCAGTGATGAAACTGCTAATTAAATTACCCCATGGGCCGGCTGCAGTGGCTCATACCTGTAATCCCAGCACTTTGGGAGGCTGAGGCAGGCGGATCATGAGGTCAGGAGATCGAGACCATCCTGGTTAACATAGTGAAACCCCGTCTCTACTAAAAATACAAAACATTAGCCCAGTGTCATGGCACATGCCTGTAGTCCCAGCTACTCAGGAGACCAAGACAGGAGAATCGCTTGAACCTTGGAGGCAGAGGTTGCAGTGAGCTGAGACTGCACCACTGCACTCCAGCCTGAGTGATGGAGTGAGATTCTATATAAAAAATATATATATATATAAAACCCCTGTGATCACTGGGATGAAGGAACCACTGGAGGCAGTGCCTTGAGGGATCTGGTGACCACGGCCATGGAAGAGCATGAAGAATGTGAAGAGCCCAAGGAATTGCAGTTCTGTAAAAAACTGCCTGCTCCTTACTCTACTGCACAGCTTAAATGAAGACAAGTTCAAAGTCCTAAACTCTCACCTCAAGGCAAAGATTTAAAAACACAGAATTTCTTTAACAGTGGGATAAAAAGTTATTCACAGCTATAACAAGGCTAAAGTAGCTAAAAATAATTTTTTTCCTGCTGATTCCTTATCTTAATCAGGAAGTATTGACTTTAGAGCTTCATCAAGGTTTTTATGTGAAAGGTAGAACAATAACTGGGAAACATTATGCCCCCAAACATTAGAATGGAAATGTATAGGAGGTTTGAAATAACCTAAATTACTCCAGTATCTAAGTCTGCTGAGGAGCCCTTGCCAAAAGCAGCCCATTCCCTCTTGATTTATGGGGCTGTTTTTAATTTGCTTGAAGAGCAAGGTCTTTCAAGACTTTTTCTAAAGCAGCTATTTTTTAAGGAAAAGACAATTCTCCTCAAACCCCTTTGGATTGCCACTGGACCTATAACCAGAATCAAAGTGTAGCATTCCACAGAGACCCAGTTACAAAATTCAACCCAACAGAAAAAACCTAATCATGAAAAGAACTGCAAGGCTGATTATTTTAACATTAAAAAAATCGGAGAAGATGTCTGGGAATTTGACTCTAAGGGTACAAGGCCAAGAGCAGACTAACAATTTTGAGAATCATTTATCAATATGAGTTTACTTACCAAGGATTCTGAATTTGATGTATTGGCTTGAGCAGCTGCAAATGGTTTTAATTTTTTATTTGGTTGACGACATTCTTCTCAATATCACTACGTTAAATGAAGTTGAAGTGTCTGTCAGGAAATCCTTGGTATAATGCGTTGAAAGGTATCCAGAAATTTGGGGAGATAGTAAGGCTGAAGTTCATTTATCATGAATGGCTCACTCACTCATCTTCCTTTGTCTCCCAAGAAAATCTAAAAGACATTCTCTAATTAAGTAATTTAGAAATACATTGGTTGAGGGAAGTACCAGCATCTGTGAAAAGTGTCATAGTGTCCTCTGTAGAGCAGGATGCTGGTGGTGGTGCCACAAGAGACAAAAGGATGATGATTCCATTGGAATGATTAGATGTCAGGATGGTATCAGCCTAGGGGTTGAACTTCACCACCAAAAAGAAAAGAGGGCATAATTATTGTTGAGTGGTAGCCAGGATGTTCTGAGTAGTAATGACTTTTGGTATTAAATAATTGATGAGAGGCCTGAGAGAAACAGATAGCCTTCTAAGGTTCTATATGATTTGTATAACTCAAAAACCTCTGGGTCTGTTGAACAGGCCTGACATGAGCCACCAAAACAGACACACAGCCCTTCACATAATACTTAGATCTGAGTTAATTCACAGACCCAGAGCTGCTTAAATGAAAGCGAGGTTAGCTACCTGTAGTACATTCCATAACTCCTCTTCCTAATTTTCCCCAAGGGCACCTGAGGCCATTAGGCGTAGGGAAATGCCTAGATCTTTAGAAGACTGTTGCACATTAACTTTGAGTAGATGTTAAACCCTAGGAATCCAGAAAGTTACTCTTGTAAACTAGTCACAGATAAATAGAGTTCAGATACAAATCAGTCTTGCAGACAGCTCAGTATGATAATGGACGCATCCTATGGTCCTTTTCCCAGGTCCTTAGCATATAGTTGGACTAGACAAACTACAAAACAGAAGAATGCTGAATGCTGACATTAACTTTTTTTTTTTTTCTTTTTTTCTTGAGGTGGAGTCTCCCTCTTGTTGCCCAGGCTGGAGTGCAATGGCGCAATCTCAGCTCACTGCAACCTCCACCTCCTAGGTTCAAGTGATTCTCCTGCCTCAGCCTCCCGAGTAGCTGGGATTACAGGCATGCGCCACCACGCCCAGCTGACACTAACTCTTTAATGTAACGTCTTTTATGGTAGGAATGGCCAAGTGGAAGCTTCTGGAATGCCATCTTTTCATCTAAATAGTACATTTAAAGGAACACCAGATATCTCTGGAGAATTATAAAAATTAGTGCCACCACCAAATTCTTGGAGGTCACTGAGGTATGAATTCCTAACACTTTCCTATTTAACTCCAAGACAGGTCTTAAAGAAGGAAAACTTTATCAAGTGATAATGTCAATTGAAGCCACTGGTCCAGTTCTGGTGGCCTCTTCACTAAAGTAAAGCAACCCAACTCCTAGCACCTGACATGCAGCCTGTGATCTGGAAATTCTTTTTCTGCTGACCACTAAAGAAACAATACTCAGTGGAGCTTGCTCTCATTCAGCAGTAGCAGAAGTAACTTTCACTATTTTGCCTCAGGGTAAACCACCTCTAAGGGTTGGTAGAACAATTTAGTCTACTTGGACTTTTACCATTTCTCATTTTGCAGAATTGTCATACTAATGGAATCTTGGAACTAGGAAGTGTAAAGTAAACGTGATACTTTGATAAGTCACGTGTGTGGTCAAGCACTTGAAATAATCTATGACAATACAGGGACCTGAAACTTTATTGAAGATTCTGGGGCTCCAGTGACCTAGGGTATGTTAGAATATTCCCTACAAAGCAAAAGGAAAATTGCCATGCCTGTCATCTCCACTGCCGAGAAACAAGTCTAACATTCGGGGGACTTATTTGCATTCTGGACTCTACGTTCATTGTATGCTGCACTGCCACCTCCCTCTCAACCCACACTTCCGGTCCCAGGGAGCGCTCCTTGTGGCCAGCTGACTGAGGAAGGACAGATTGCTGAAGCATTATTATGCAATTCAAGTGGCCTTGCATAGAAAAATGGGGATGTAAAATCTGACCAGTGAGAAGTTTAAAATACTACATGGATTAACAGAATCTTTGAAGTAAGATGACTAGAGGATTAGACATGGAGAGTATGGAGAAAGAGGCATGGGGATAGAGCTCTCAGAAAGGGCCCAAAACATGAACATATTTGTGTCTCATATGATGATCACCAGCATGCCACCTCTACACAAGAGGCTCCCAACAAAAATGAAAGAAAAGATAATGTGGCCTGTGAATGTCAGTCAATTTCCTTTCCCAGATTACCCAGTACTTGCTTAATAAATTTATTAACATAATGGCCACTGTGGCAAGGGTGGAGGTTTGCAATGTTTCGTCAATACATATTTCACCTCACCTGGGATGATCTCATTGCAGAGAAACAAACTTGCAAGCAATAGAAACTGACAGTGAACTTCCAAGAGGATACCAATCCCAAAGGACCAACCAGCTACCCAGTAGCAGTTAATTTCATTGAATTTTCCCACCATGGAAGGCCAGTAATTTGTCCTTACAAAAGAGACGTTTTCTCTGGATTTGGATTTGCTTTCCCTGTTTGCCACTCTTCTGCCATAAACTATCATCCGAGTACTTACTGAATGTGTCATCGAGTGTCACAATATCACACACGTTGCTTTTAACAAACAACTAATTTTAAAGTAAAATAAGGAAGAATAATTGTTATTGTTTATGGAATTCATTGGTCTTAACAGGTACCTCATTACTCAAATGCAACTGACCATTAAAAATGGTGAATTAGTTGATTGAAGATGAACTTCTCATTCTATCCAAAAGACAATAACGTAAATACCTTGTGATGCAGTCCTAATAGATGAAGAATATGCTCTGAATCAGTCATCTATGTATGTCCCATATTTTCTATAGCCAGAATAAACAGTTCCAGGAACCAAATGGTGGAAATCACACCTAACTTTTACAACTAACGACTTAATTGCAAAATGTTTGTGTCTCATTACTATTCTGGGCTCTTCTATTTTAGATGTTCTCATTACCCAAGAGAATGCTTTCATTCGGGGTGCAATAGTCAGTCCAATTAAAAACTTTAAAAAAAACAGCCTGCTACCTGGCTATTCATGCCTCCTAATACCACTGGATGAATAAATTCTTAGAAAATGCAGGGAAGGGTTGTAATGTTGTTGGCTGGAGTGATTGCTCCTAATTTTCAATGAAAAATAGGGATGCTTTTTCACAACTGGGACAGGGAAGAGCATGAATAGAACTCAAAATCCCCTGGAGGGCCTCCTGGCACTACCCTATCTGGGGTTAGAGAAGAGTAGGATGATGACATCCAGGCGAGACTACAAAGGCTCAGATCCCTCAGAAACAAAGGTTCGCATCCCCTACCATATAAAGAAATAAGACCAGCTGAGGTGCTAGATGAAAGGAAAGAAGCCATGAAACAAATGCATGATAAGAAAGGGAATGAAAACATAGTAACTATGGACTCGTAATTAGTTGAAGAAGCAAAAGCTGTAGCATCTCCCCATATTTTCTTCCTTGCTTTGTTGTAAATATATTTATAAATTCTACCTAATTTCTTTGCCTCCTCCAATTCCACTACTATTTTTGTCTGGGATGTTTTGATAGTGGCTAATTTCACATTTTTGTCCACAAGTTATAGAATGTCAAAACAGGATTACAATAAAACCAGAAAAGAAATGGGTATCACTCAGAAAGGCCAGACTTACAGTCAAATGAATTAAGATAGGAGACTTCGGGTTGTCCCTTTTGAGGATATCATGATCATGTATTCATTTTCATTTTAAATAATAGTTGTATTGCATTAAGAAAGAGCATTTTATGTCTTCGAAAGGTTTGAGTATGGAATATGAGTGTTTATTGATAAGGGGTAGCCAAAGAACCAGAAGGGATGTACTGTATTTTTGGCCAACCAGAAAAGAGCAATGTAAGAAAACCAGTTCTGCCTGAAGCTTCCTTTTCTCTCTCTCTTTTTTTTTTTTTTTTTTTTTTTTGGGCACTAGTGGCAGGAACAGCCATTTCTTATTGATTTTAAGGTTCTGCTTCTGAATCAGAAATGGCATTGGTAGGAAATAATGATTAGCAACAATTGCATCTAGGGTTACACAAGGATAGTAGCAACAGTGACAGTTTTCTCATTGGGCAAGTTACCCAACATGATTTCATATAATTCTATCAGATACCTAATAACCTATGCAGTTAATTTCTTTATTGCTTAATTCAGCCAAAGTCAGCTTCTGTGACTGTCAAATGAAAAAAACAAAAAAGTCCTAGAAGGAAACAAATGGTATAGTTAGCGGTCTTTGAAGAGACTTTAATAAAGGTCTATATGAGGGGTTAAAGGGAATCAACAAGGGATGGTGCAGTACCCTAGGGACTAGCAACAATAAATCCCCTAAGCCTTAAGGAGCAAGGGGACAGAGTGGATACTAAAACCCAGTGAGAAGAGCTGTAGGAGAAGATCACCAGATCGGAGCTGCGGTCTTCAGAAAAGGAACACAGCAAGCCCACGATAAGCTGGTAGTGAGGAAGGAAGGTACATAAACATGCCAATCTCACTATTTTCCCAACCTCTGATCTCCTGTCTATGTATCCCATTGGCCAAACCTAAACAAAATCCAGAGGATAAGACATCCATTGATGTAATCCATAAAGTCAGTCTCTGGGAAACAGAAAAGGCGGAGAAAGAGTGGACAGTAAATTTGGAGGGAAAACCAGAAAATATCTAGCACACTCTGACAAATACACCCTCTCACTAGACACTTTAGTTTATTTCCAGGTTTACATGGCAATGGTTATTGGGGTGAAGATATTAAGATTTATCAAATCATTTGATAATGCCACAAAGATACAGAATTTCTTAGGTAAGAGGCAGAAAGGGGTCAGAAAGAGTAAGCAAGAGTGTTTAGGACTGATGAATACTTTGGGTCTCCCACTCCTTTTTACCCTGTATGTCTATTGAATGTCCTCCCACTCCAGTAAACAATCCCCATATCATTTTACTTTTAAGCATAAAAGTGCAAGAATTTCAAAATCAAATTTGTTTTACTAAAATCTGAAAGATTTTTTCAAGCAAAAGAAAAAAAAAAACTTTAAATCATCCTTTTAAAAAATCTTTATCTTTCACATCTAATCTATCAGAGAGTCTTGATGTCTCCATCTCCAAAATATATCCCACATACATATACTTTTTCCCATATTTACCACTACTACTGTAATCTAAACTATCATCATGGCTCACATAGTCTTTTAGATGAGAAAAATAAAGTAAAACTGCTTCTTCACATTTAATCAATTCTATACATTATTCCTCTACTTGATTTTCCTAATAGCAATTACCATTGTCCAAAATCATATTGCTAATTTATTGTTTACTTCTCACTGTCTGCCTCCCAAATAAGATGTTAAGTTCCATGAGAGTTGAGAGCTGTTTTATTTACAGATACCCTCCAGGTCAGGGACAGTACCTGACAAATAGTAGATGCTGAATAAATGTTTGCCAAATAAATAAATAAATGAATCCTAAAGTATTCCTCAATATTGGGATTACCAGTACTCACTAGCCTGTACTTCAGTTTGTATACTGTTGTTTCAGTGCATTTGATGTAGGCAGTTTTGAGAGGGAGGATGTAGATTGAAACTGATTCTTCACGTTGATTAATAATACATGGTTACTGATTAACCTTATTGGTGTTCAATTTGTATATAATGATTAAAAGAGAAAATGATTCTATTAAATTGTATTCATGATGTACCATAAAGGCAATGAATTAGTTACATCATAAGAAGCTAAAATAACAATACCCTCTTTGTTTTTCTATTTTGCCCAAGACACTATTTTGGTTTTGAACATTAAAATGCAAACAATTTTTAAATCAAATTGGTTATCTAAAGTCTGTAGAATAGAATGACGGAAATAAATGATACTATAGGTTTTTACAAAACCAAAACTGGAAGGTTACAAAAACAAAATTAAAAGGTTCATCAAAAAATTTGCTAATTGCTCTCTCGGTAACAATAATTCTCAGTAAATAATTCTTTCACTGAAGACCTTGGGAAATAAGATAGGATCCCCAATCTCAAGGAACTCAAAACCTATGCAAGATCAAAATCAATAAAATTAAATACAACGTAAGGTGAAAAGTGATTTAATAGAGTAGTCCCCCTTATCTTCAGGGGATAGTTCCAAGACCTTCGGTGGATTCCATAAAATCATGGGTCATACCAGAACAGATATATACAGTCATCCCTCAGTATATCTAGGGGATTGGTTCTAGTACCTCCATGAATACCAAAATCTGCAAATGCTCAAGTCCTGGATATAAAATGGTGTAGTATTTGCATATAGCCTACGCATATCCTCCCACATACTTGAAATTGTCTCTGAATTACTTATAATACCTGATACAATGTAAATGCTATGTAAATTGCATTTACATTGCCCAAGAGGCTATATTGTTTTATGTGTATCATTTTTTATTGTCTCGTTATTTTTATTGAAATAAAAAATATTTCAATAAAATATTTTTATTATTTTTGTTGTCACATTTTCTATCTGCAGTTGACTGAACCCGTTGATTTGGGCTGTGGATGTGGGACCCTGTACTATGTTTTTTTTCCTATACATACATACCGATGATAAAGTTTAACTTGTAAATTAGGCACGGTAAGAGGTTAACAACAATAATTATAACAAAGAACAGTTTTAACAATACACTGTAACAAAAGTTATGTGAATGTGGTCTCTCTCACTCTCTCAGAATACCTTATTGTACTAGACTCCCCTATTTTTGGACTGCAGCTGACTGCAGGTAACTGAGACAACAGAAAGCAAAACTACACATAAGAAGGGACTACTGTAACAGTGCAAACAAAACCATGACAACATGAAAGAAGGGGCTCTATCACTTTTGCTAGAAGAGTTAAGGAAGGCTTCAAAGGTTACACCTGAACTGAGCATCTAGTATAGAATCTAGGCAGGGTCAGGGTCAGGAGAATTCGCTATGCTGACGAGTTTGGATTGTACCCTGCACTCAATGCAGTCTCTGACAGATTTTAGTTGGCTATGTGTGTGTCTATATATAGACACACACACACACACACACACACACACATAGCCAGGTCATCATTTCTGTTTTAGGTAAATTAGCTTCATAGGATTGCAGAAGGCCAATTGGACAGAAAAGAGAGCAGAGGCAAAGAGATCAATTAAAAGGTTTTTGCTGTTTGTGGGGTGAAAGAAAAACAGAGCAGAGATCATCAACCTCTTCGTAAGATGACGGTGAAACAAAAGGCAAATTTCTCTTCTAATGTTTAGGTCAAACAGCATGTAAGCTATGAACTATTTCTCTCCTCGTAGCACTGACATAAAGAGATTTGTGTGTGTGTGTGTGGCCACTGCTGAAAGTAAGGTAAATAAAACTCAGTGAGTAAAAATTGAAAAATTACTTAATTTTCCCTTCTGGGGTGTTTTTTCTTTCAGGTATGAAGAAATCCTATTTGCTAAGAACTCCAGAGGAAACGTATTTATTGTTGTATTTAGGCACCTCATGTGGTACATGTAGTCTCCACATTACATGGCACTGGGGAAAAATGATTCCAAAAATAAGAGAGATAGAGTGATAAAATCAGTCAATTGTCCACATTCATTTAGGAATGAACAAGCAGATCCAATCTGCCTGGCCAGTTAGAAGATCCTTGCCACTAAAGATGTTCTGAAATCTACTTTATGACTCTTATTGTCTCTCTACTGTGCTGTGTCAGGAAAGTACACTGTAGTTACACCTATTTTATCACAAGTTATTTTTCCCTTCTGAACTCTTTCCTGTCTGGCCCTTTTCCCCTCTAATACATTTCCCTTGACTCTAAAATTCCATCACTCCACAGTACCCGCACATTTTCACTTTCTTCAACAGCCTGTTCTCTTCTGACCTTACTTTACCAGAGAATCAGCTAAGAACCCTGATCTTCTAATACATTTGCCTCTGGTCGCTTTATATTCTATGATTCTTCTCCAGCACAACTTGCTAACCACTCCACACCTTCTCTGATATAGGTAATAATATCTCTAATGAGTAAAGTTGCTAGAAATATATAAATTAGGAGCAAAAAAAGGCATTTTGGTTTAAGCATGTATTCTTAAGATTACTTCTCTCCGATAGTCAACCTATCATAAAAAGTCAGTACTGGGTCTCCACCTGGTGGCCAAAATTTCTACTTTTAAATTCTAAAAAAATCTCTCTTTTTCACTGCATCTTCCTGAGAATGACTTATCAAAGATGAAATATATGATGAATTATCCTAAAAGGAATGAATGATCTAATTAATAATTCAGAAGGTTATAAGTTTAATAATGCACAAATTAAAGACATCCTTACAAAATAAAGTCCAGCAATCTTGAAAACGGAGCCCAATCTCATGCAGAACAACAAATAAGAAAGCAGATGTATTCTAAATTGAGCACAGAGAGAAATTCGGTCACACTCAAAAATTGCATTTTAAAAGGACATATTATATGTCAGCAATTTCCCTAAGTACAGGGATTACAGTGAACAAGACAAGCACATTTCTTCCCTTTAAAAAGCTTACATTCTTGTGGAGGAAGATACAAATATATCTGTATTATAATGTGAGTTTGGCATTAAGGTTATGAAGTAAAATAGAGTAAGGAAATAGTTATGGAGATGAGAATATGTTACTTTGTGGAGAATGGTCAGGATTCACCTCTATAAGAAGACAATGTTTAAACAATAGACTTAAGTGAGAGATGTATATATTCCTGAGAAAAAGTATGTTGGGGCAGCAATGGTGTGTACAAAGGACCTGAGGCAGAAGCATGGTTAAAGGTCAGTACAGGAACAGTGTGGCTAGAGAATGTGAGTAACGGGAATAGTGGGAGATGAGGTCAGAAAGACAGTGAAGGGCCAGATATGCAAGGACTTGCAAGCTGTATAGGGACTATGAATTTTATTTAAATGTGGAGGAGAGCCCTTGGAAGTTTTGGGCATGATCACATTTGGGTTTTCATTGACTCTGACTATGTGAAGAATAGAATTGGTGTGTGCTGGGGGACAGGCAAAGGGAGTAGCAGAGAGGCCAATGAGCACTCTGTTGCAGTAATCCAGGTAAGAAACTGATGGTGGAGTGGAGGGGGTAAAGGTTAAGAGGGCTGTGTTTTAAGGGAATGCCAATAGGAACACCGGTGGGATATGAGAGAAAAACAGCAATGAACAATAATGCTAAAGTTTCTGTCATGACAACCAGGTGAACCAGAAGCCAATTACTAAAGTGGAGAACACTAGGGAAAGAGCAGGTTTGGGGGAGGAAAACAATAATTAAATTTAGAACATACATTTAAATTGCCTATTAGGCATCCTTGTGAAAATGTCAAGGACACAACAGAATACATGGGTTTACACTTCAGGGGCAATGTAAGAAATGAAGCTACACACCTGAAACAATTGGTTTGCACATCGTATCGGTAAATGGAAAAATGTGGATGTGTTCTTCAATATAATCCACCAGAAAGAGTAAAATGCATCTTAAATTGAAGGCAGTATAATTCAGAACATGTGGGTAATTTTTTTAATTGAGTAATCAGAGCTCCTCCTACATGCTGACCATATATCCTAAGCACCATAATATACAAAGAAAATGAGTCTGGCCAACATAAGGATACCTTGTCTCTCCAAAAAGTAATTAGTTGGGTGTAGTGGCACATGCCTGTAGTCCTAGCTACTGAGGAGACTAAGGTGGGAGGATCGCTTGAGCCAAGAAGTTTGAAGTTACAGTGAGCTGTGCCCATGCCACTGCACTCCAGCCTGGATGACACACAAAGACCCTGTCTAAAAAAAAAAAAAAAAGGAAGAGAAAAGAGAAAGAAAGGTTCAGTCAGTGTCCAGAAGCTTTCAGTCCTAGTAGAGTGATAAAATAATTGAACTTTTAAAATTTAGCAGGAAACAAACATTTGCTCAGTATGTGAGAATAAGCAGGACAGTAGAAGAGAATAGGTGAAGATACCCAGGAGGTATGTAAAGAGATGAAGGCCGGAAGGATAATGGTGGTGACATGATCAGACAGATGTGTTACAGAACAAAGCTTAATGTCATTTTTTCAAAAATAAAATAGATTTAATAATTTAATTCCATATGTAGGAAAACTATTCTAAATATTAAATCACATGATTAACATCTCAATTATGTAAAACAGTCAGGCAAAGAGATACTCCAGATACGTGAATTTTTAAACATCTAGAGATTGACATTTCTAGACTTGAACACTTGTTGCCCTAGCTGGCTGCCATCACTCTCATAATGTAAACCTTTAGGTACTGATAAAATAATATTGCCAGTTAATACATGATAAAGGTTAGGCTCTATATGATAAGAATATAAGCATACTGTGTAATAATTTATTTCTAGGCCATAAGATCAAGTCAAGTTGATCTTATCTTGGGTCAAGTTTGCTGACAGAAGAATTATATAGATACTGTGGCTAATATGGTTCCTGCTGCATGATGTATGTTTAAACCAAGAAATATTTGCTGAGCCCTTGTTATATGCTGATCCCTTGTTCAGTATTAATGATTAAGGTGAATGAGATAATCTCTATCCTCAAGAAATAAATATATAATCAGATATATCAACAAATAAATAATATTGCATTCTAAGAACTATCTAGAGTGGGGTGGGGGTAGTACCTAAATCATTGCATGTTTGCTGAATAAACCTAAACCACAGCTGGGGTGACCAAGGAGTGTTACATCAAGTACAGGAAGCAGAAACTGGTAGAGACCCTGAAGGCGGTCATGATCCCATCCCTAAAACCATTCCGTGTTCTGGAGCTCTGGGCCTGATATGAGAGAGGGAGCCTAGAAGATCTTTGATATGCCTTCAGGACCTTTATCCCATTGTCTTGATGATTCCTACTATCAGTGCTAACTTCCTTAGCAAATCGTAGCTGGACCATGTCCTTAGTTTCTTCTCCCAAACATGATTTTTCACTCTTTACAAGGCTAGGCTGAGAGTTTTCCAAATCTTTCCACTCTGCTTCTCTTTTCATTATAAACTCAGTTTTTAAGTCATTGAGCTATGGCTCAAGTGGCCCCAGGTGCAGCTTGACCCGCCACTCCAGAAAGAACAAGCCCTAAACCTTGGCATTGTCCACGTGGTGGTAATTCTGCAGATGCACAGAATGCAAGAGCTGTGGGGGCATGGCTTTCTCCACCTAGATTTCAAAGGATGTCACAGACAGCCTGGATGCCCAGATAGAGACTTGTTGTAGGGGCAGAGCGCTACCAGGCCAATGCCAAATGGAACTGTGGAGTAAGGGTTGCTTCAGAGAATGTGAGATAAAAATAACCCCCTTATCATCTAAGGTGGACCCTAAGGTTAAGGACAAAGCTACCTATGGATGGAAGATTCAGGACCCGGCTGGCATGGCAAATTTCTAAATTTCTACAGCTCGAAACTCCATAACTATAGGAGCTATCAGATTACTCCTAACTGAGATTTAGAGCCCAGACTGTTACAACTCTGATTGGACAGAGGACCAGCACTACACACACTCTTTTCTGATAACTGCAGACCTTAAGCCAGTTTCAACCAAACTTTCTTTGGGTCCTATAGTTCACCTTTAACATAAAGTCAAATTCCATCTCATTTTAATGCTAAAATCCCATCCCAAAGTGAACATGGCATGTATGTTACATATATGTTTACTCATTGCACATGTGCTCAGCTCTCCTCCTAAATATGTATAGCTTTTCCCCAAAACTTGATGAACATTATGACACTATTGTGTGATACAGGCCCTATGAGGTATAAAACCCATCCCATCCTTCTTCTCTTCAGAGAGCACCTTCGGCACATGCCAGGGACCATCTCTTCCCAGTCTGCAAAGTGGTATCACCAATAGAGCTCTCATTTCTACTATTTAGCCATCCTTGTGGTCTTTTGGATGACAAGAGACATGCTGGACACCATAACTCATACCATATAGTTCAACAATGTATAGCTAATCACTAACCAATATCATTTTTTAAACTAATGATAATTCCTAACAACCTTGTATTAAGCCATTATTTGCACCCCGCTTTTCCTTTAAAAATCTGTTTGTAACAAAGGCCGAATGAAGTACATCCCAAGGCAAATTGGAAGTGTTTCCCAGGCAGCTGTCCTCACCTTGGCTCAAATAAACTCTTTAAAATTATATTTGGTGTCTCAGTTTCTTCCTTTAGATCAACAAGACTTACTTGGGACCTATTTACCCCTTCTTCTTTCTTGTTGCTCCCTTTTAGAATGTGAATGTCTATCCTATGACCATCTGACCATTGTATTTTGGATGTAGACAATTTGCTCTGATTTCACAGACTCACAACTGGAGGAAAATTTGACTCAGAATAAATTGAGCCTGAAGTCTCGAATGAGACTATGGGCTTTTGAGTGACCCCATATTTCATGCATTTGAAACTTAATACCCAAATTCATATACAGATTGATGGTGGGGACTTTCGGAGGTAATCAGAATTTGGTAAGATTATCAGGCTGGGGCCCTGATGATGAAACTGGTGGCTTTATCAGAAGACAAAAGGAGACCTGAGCTGACACACATTCTCTTGCCCTCTCTCCATGCAATGCCCTCTGGCATGTAATGACACAGCAAGGAGAGCCTCACAAGATGCCTGTGTCATGCTCGTGGACTTCCAAGTCTCCAAAATCATGAGCTAAATAAACTTACTTTCTTTATAAATTAGTCAATTTCTAATATTGTTATAACAACAGAAGATGAAATAAGACATACATAAAAGTGAGATCATGCAGTATTTTTCTGCCTGTGTCTGGCTTGTTTTACATAGCATATTGCCCTCCAGGTTCACCATGGTAAGATTTTCTTCTTTATAAAAGCTTGGCTAGAATTCCATTGCATATGTGTATATATGTACGTGTGTGTGTGTGTGTGTGTGTGTATACATATATATATATATATATATATATATATATATATATATATCACATTTTCTTTATCTATTCATTTATCAATGGACATTTAGGTTGTCTGCATATCTTGGCTACTGTTAATAATGGTGCAATAGGGAGCAAGATGGCCGAATAGGAACAGCTCCAGTCTCCAACTCCCAGCGCGAGCGACACAGAAAACCGGTGATTTCTGCATTTTCAACTGAGGTACTGGGTTCATCTCACTGGGGAGTGCCGGACGATCGGTGCTGGTCAGCTGCTGCAGCCCGACCAGCGAGAGCTGAAGCAGGGCGAGGCATCGCCTCACCTGGGAAGCGCAAGGGGGAAGGGAATCCCTTTTCCTAGCCAGGGGAACTGAGACACACAACACCTGGAAAATCGGGTAACTCCCACCCCAATACTGCGCTTTAAGCAAACAGGCACACCAGGAGATCATATCCCACACCTGGCCGGGAGGGTCCCACGCCCACGGAGCCTCCCTCATTGCTAGCACAGCAGTCTGTGATCTACCGGCAAGGCAGCAGCGAGGCTGGGGAAGGGGTGCCCGCCATTGCTGAGGCTTTTTTTTTTTTTTTTTTTTTTTTTTTTTTTTTTGAGACGGAGTCTCACGCTGTTGCCCAGGCTGGAGTGCAGTGGCGCGATCTCGGCTCACTGCAAGCTCCGCCTCCTGGGTTCACGCCATTCTCCTGCCTCAGCCTCCTGAGTAGCTGGGACTACAGGCGCCCGCCACCGCGCCCGGCTAATTTTTTGTATTTTTAGTAGAGACGGGGTTTCACTGTGGTCTCGATCTCCTGACCTTGTGATCCGCCCACCTCGGCCTCCCAAAGTGCTGGGATTACCATTGCTGAGGCTTAAGTAGGTAAACAAAGCTGCTGGGAAGCTCGAACTGGGTGGAGCTCACAGCAGCTCAAGGAAACCTGCCTGTCTCTGTAGACTACACCTCTGGGGACAGGGCACAGTAAACAATAACAAACACAACAGAATCCTCTGCAGATGCAAACGACTCTGTCTGACAGCTTTGAAGAGAGCAGTGGATCTCCCAACACGGAGGTTGAGATCTGAGAAGGGACAGACTGCCTGCTCAAGTGGGTCCCTGACCCCTGAGTAGCCTAACTGGGAGACATCCCCCACTAGGGGCAGTCTGACACCCAACACCTCACAGGGTGGAGTACCCCCCTGAGAGGAAGCTTCCAAAGCAAGAATCAGACAGGTACACTCGCTGTTCAGAAATATTCTATCTTCTGCTGCCTCTGCTGCTGATACCCAGGCAAACAGGGTCTGGAGTGGACCTCAAGCAATCTCCAACAGACCTACAGCTGAGGGTCCTGACTGTTAGAAGGAAAACTATCAAACAGGAAGGACACCTACACCAAAACCTCATCAGTACATCACCATCATCAAAGACCAGAGGCAGATAAAACCACAAAGATGGGGAAAAAGCAGGGCAGAAAAGCTGGAAAATACAAAAAATTAGAGCGCATCTCCCCCGGCAAAGGAGCGCAGCTCATCACCAGCAACGGATCAAAGCTGGACGGAGAATGACTTTGACGAGATAAGAAGGCTTCAGTCCATCAAATTTCTCAGAGCTAAAGGAGGAATTACGTACCCAACACAAAGAAACTAAAAATCTTGAAAAAAAAGTGGAAGAATTGATGGCTAGAGTAATTAATGCAGAGAAGGTCCTAAACGAAATGAAAGAGATGAAAACCATGACACGAGAAATACGTGACAAATGCACAAGCTTCAGTAACCGACTCGATCAACTGGAAGAAAGAGTATCAGCGATTGAGGATCAAATGAATGAAATGAAGCGAGAAGAGAAACCAAAAGAAAAAAGAAGAAAAAGAAATTAACAAAGCCTGCAAGAAGTATGGGATTATGTAAAAAGACCAAATCTACGTCTGATTGGGGTGCCTGAAAGTGAGGGGGAAAATGGAACCAAGTTGGAAAACACTCTTCAGGATATCATCCAGGAGAACTTCCCCAACCTAGTAGGGCAGGCCAACATTCAAATCCAGGAAATACAGAGAACGCCACAAAGATACTCCTCGAGAAGAGCAACTCCAAGACACATAATTGCCAGATTCACCAAAGTTGAAATGAAGGAAAAAATCTTAAGGGCAGCCAGAGAGAAAGGTCGGGTTACCCACAAAGGGAAGCCCATCAGACTAACAGCAGATCTCTCGGCAGAAACTCTACAAGCCAGAAGAGAGTGGGGGCCAATATTCAACATTCTTAAAGAAAAGAATTTTCAACCCAGAATTTCATATCCAGCCAAACTAAGTTTCATAAGTGAAGGAGAAATAAAATCCTTTACAGATAAGCAAATGCTTAGGGATTTTGTCACTACTAGGCCTGCCTTACAAGAGACCCTGAAGGAAGCACTAAACATGGAAAGGAACAACCGGTACCAGCCATTGCAAAAACATGCCAAAATGTAAAGACCATCGAGGCTAGGAAGAAACTGCATCAACTAACGAGCAAAATAACCAGTTAATATCATAATGGCAGGATCAAGTTCACACATAACAATATTAACCTTAAATGTAAATGGACTAAATGGTCCAATTAAAAGACACAGACTGGCAAACTGGATAGTCAAGACCCATCAGTCTGCTGTATTCAGGAGACCCATCTCACACACAGAGACATACATAGGCTCAAAATAAAGGGATGGAGGAAGATTTACCAAGCAAATGGAGAACAAAAAAAAGCAGGGGTTGCAATACTAGTCTCTGATAAAACAGACTTTAAACCAACAAAGATCAAAAGAGACAAAGAAGGCCATTATATAATGGTAAAGGGATCAATTCAACAGGAAGAGCTAACTATCCTAAATATATATGCACCCAATACAGGAGCACCCAGATTCATAAAGCAAGTCCTTAGAGACTTACAAAGAGACTTAGACTCCCATACAATAATAATGGGAGACTTCAACACTCCACTGTCAACATTAGACAGATCAACGAGACAGAAAGTTAACAAGGATATCCAGGAATTGAACTCATCTCTGCAGCAAGCAGACCTAATAGACATCTATAGAACTCTCCACCCCAAATCAACAGAATATACATTCTTCTCAGCACCACATCGTACTTACTCCAAAATTGACCACGTAATTGGAAGTAAAGCACTCCTCAGCAAATGTACAAGAACAGAAATTATAACAAACTGTCTCTCAGACCACAGTGCAATCAAACTAGAACTCAGGACTAAGAAACTCAATCAAAACCGCTCAACTACATGGAAATTGAACAACCTGCTCCTGAATGACTACTGGGTACATAACGAAATGAAGGCAGAAATAAAGATGTTCTTTGAAACCAATGAGAACAAAGATACAACATACCAGAATCTCTGGGACACATTTAAAGCAGTGTGTAGAGGGAAATTTATAGCACTAAACGCCCACAAGAGAAAGCAGGAAAGATCTAAAATTGACACTCTAACATCGCAATTAAAAGAACTAGAGAAGCAAGAGCAAACACATTCAAAAGCTAGCAGAAGGCAAGAAATAACTAAGATCAGAGCAGAACTGAAGGAGATAGAGACACAAAAAACCCTCCAAAAAACCAATGAATCCAGGAGTTGGTTTTTTGAAAAGATCAACAAAATTGACAGACCACTAGCAAGACTAATAAAGAAGAAAAGAGAGAAGAATCAAATCGACGCAATTAAAAATGATAAAGGGGATATCACCACCGACCCCACAGAAATACAAACTACCATCAGAGAATACTATAAACACCTCTACGCAAATAAACTGGAAAATCTAGAAGAAATGGATAATTTCCTGGACACTTACACTCTTCCAAGACTAAACCAGGAAGAAGTTGAATCCCTGAATAGACCAATAGCAGGCTCTGAAATTGAGGCAATAATTAATAGCCTACCAACCATAAAAAGTCCAGGACCAGATGGATTCACAGCTGAATTCTACCAGAGGTACAAGGAGGAGTTGGTACCATTCCTTCTGAAACTATTCCAATCAATAGAAAAACAGGGAATCCTCCCTAACTCATTTTATGAGGCCAACATCATCCTGATACCAAAGCCTGGCAGAGACACAACAAAAAAAGAGAATTTTAGACCAATATCCCTGATGAACATCGCTGCAAAAATCCTCAATAAAATACTGGCAAACCGGATTCAGCAACACATCAAAAAGCTTATCCACCATGATCAAGTGGGCTTCATCCCTGGGATGCAAGACTGGTTCAACATTCGCAAATCAATAAACATAATCCAGCATATAAACAGAACCAAAGACAAGAACCACATGATTATCTCAATTGATGCAGAAAAGGCTTTTGACAAAATTCAACAGCCCTTCGTGCTAAAAACGCTCAATAAATTCGGTATTGATGGAACGTACCTCAAAATAATAAGAGCTATTTATGACAAACCCACAGCCAATATCATACTGAATGGGCAAAAACTGGAAAAATTCCCTTTGAAAACTGGCACAAGACAGGGATGCCCTCTCTCACCACTCCTATTCAACATAGTGTTGGAAGTTCTGGCTAGGGCAATTAGGCAAGAGAAAGAAATCAAGGGTATTCAGTTAGGAAAAGAAGAAGTCAAATTGTCCCTCTTTGCAGATGACATGATTGTATATTTAGAAAACCCCATTGTCTCAGCCCAAAATCTCCTTCAGCTGATAAGCAACTTCAGCAAAGTCTCAGGATACAAAATTAATGTGCAAAAATCACAAGCATTCTTATACACCAGTAACAGACAAACACAGAGCCAAATCATGAATGGACTTCCATTCACAATTGCTTCAAAGAGAATCAAATACCTAGGAATCCAACTGACAAGGGATGTAAAGGACCTCTTCAAGGAGAACTACAAACCACTGCTCAGTGAAATAAAAGAGGACACAAACAAATGGAAGAACATACCATGCTCATGGATAGGAAGAATCAATATCATGAAAATGGCCATATTGCCCAAGGTAATTTATAGATTCAATGCCATCCCCATCAAGCTACCAATGAGTTTCTTCACAGAATTGGAAAAAACTGCTTTAAAGTTCATATGGAACCAAAAAAGAGCCCGCATCTCCAAGACAATCCTAAGTCAAAAGAACAAAGCTGGAGGCATCACGCTACCTGACTTCAAACTATACTACAAGGCTACAGTAACCAAAACAGCATGGTACTGGTACCAAAACAGAGATATAGACCAATGGAACAGAACAGAGTCCTCAGAAATAATACCACACATCTACAGCCATCTGATCTTTGACAAACCTGAGAGAAACAAGAAATGGGGAAAGGATTCCCTGTTTAATAAATGGTGCTGGGAAAATTGGCTAGCCATAAGTAGAAAGCTGAAACTGGATCCTTTCCTTACTCCTTATACGAAAATTAATTCAAGATGGATTAGAGACTTAAATGTTAGACCTAATACCATAAAAATCCTAGAGGAAAACCTAGGTAGTACCATTCAGGACATAGGCATGGGCAAAGACTTCATGTCTGAAACACCAAAAGCAACAGCAGCAAAAGCCAAAATTGACAAATGGGATCTAATTAAACTAAAGAGCTTCTGCACAGCAAAAGAAACTACCATCAGAGTGAACAGGCAACCTACAGAGTGGGAGAAAATTTTTGCAATCTACTCATCTGACAAAGGGCTAATATCCAGAACCTACAAAGAACTCAAACAAATTTACAAGAAAAAAACAAACAACCCCATCAAAAAGTGGGCAAAGGATATGAACAGACATTTCTCAAAAGAAGACATTCATACAACCAACAGACACACGAAAAAATGCTCATCATCACTGGCCATCAGAGAAATGCAAATCAAAACCACAATGAGATACCATCTCACACCAGTTAGAATGGCGATCATTAAAAAGTCAGGAAACAACAGGTGCTGGAGAGGATGTGGAGAAATAGGAACACTTTTACACTGTTGGTGGGATTGTAAACTACTTCAACCATTATGGAAAACAGTATGGCGATTCCTCAAGGATCTAGAACTAGATGTACCATATGACCCAGCCATCCCATTACTGGGTATATACCCAAAGGATTATAAATTATGCTGCTATAAAGACACATGCACACGTATGTTTATTGCAGCACTATTCACAATAGCAAAGACTTGGAATCAACCCAAATGTCCATCAGTGACAGATTGGATTAAGAAAATGTGGCACATATACACCATGGAATACTATGCAGCCATCAAAAAGGATGAGTTTGTGTCCTTTGTAGGGACATAGATGCAGCTGGAAACCATCATTCTTAGCAAACTATCACAAGAACAGAAAACCAAACACCGCATGTTCTCACTTATAGGTGGGAACTGAACAATGAGATCACTTGGACTCAGGAAGGGGAACATCACACACTGGGGCCTATCATGGGGAGGGGGGAGGGGGGAGGGGGGAGGGATTGCATTGGGAGTTATACTTGATGTAAATGACGAGTTGATGGGTGCTGACGAGTTGATGGGTGCAGCACAGCAATATGGCACAAGTATACATATGTAACAAACCTGCACGTTATGCACATGTACCCTAAAACTTAAAGTATAATAATAATAAAAATATATATATATAAAAAAAATAATGGTGCAATAAACATGGGAGTGCAAGTCTCCTTTCAATATACTATTTTCATTTATTTAGCTTATATACCAAGTAGTGAAATTGACGAATGTAGCTAGTTCCATTTTTAATTTTTTGAGGAATCTCTACATAGTTTTCTATAATGGCTGTACCAATTTATACAATAGTGTACAAGGGTCTCCCTTTCTCCACATTCTTGTCAATACTTGTTACCTTTTTTCTTTTTAATCATAGACATTCTAACAGGTATGAGATGATATTTTATTGTGGTTTGATTTGCATTTCCCTGATGATAAGTGATGCTACTCACCTTTTTATAAGCCTGTCAACTATTTGTATGTCTTCTTTCAAGAAATGTCTATTCAGGTCCTTTCCCCATTTCTGTACTATGCTGAACACCACTGATAAAAAGAAGATATTTGCAGTGCCCCAGAATTATAAAGGAATAATATCTAGAGCTGACTCTATAACTTATGAGTCAATATCCACATGTGGCTATTTAAATTTAAATTAAGTAAAATTAAAAAGTAATTTATTCATAGATAACACAAACAAATGGAAACACATCCCATGCTCATGGAGTGGTAGAATAAATATTGTGAAAATGACCATACTGCCAAAAGCAATCTACAAATTCAATGCAATTCCCATCAAAATACCACCATCATTCTTCACAGAACTAAAAAAACAAAATCCTAAAGTTCATATAGAAACAAAGGAGAACCCACATAGCCAAAGCAAGACTAAGCAAAAAGAACAAATCTGGAGGATCACATTACCCAACTTCAAACTATACTACAAGGCCATATTCACCAAAACAGCATGGTACCAGTATAAAAATAGGCACATAGACCAATGGAACAAAATAGAGAACTTAGAAATAAAGCCAAATACTTAACAGCCAACTGATCTTCAACAAAGCAAACAAAAACATAAAATAAGGAGATGACACACTATTCAACAAATGGTGCTGGGATATGTGGCAAGCTACGTTTGGAAGAATGAAACTGGATCCTCATCTCTCACCTTATATAAAATCAACTCAAGATGAATCAAGTACTATAATCTAAGAACTGAAACCATAAAAATTCTAGAAGATAACCTCAGAAAAGCCCTTCTAGACACTGGCTTAGGTAAAGACTTCATGATCAAGAACCCAAAAGCAAATGCAACAAAAACAAAGATAAATAGATGGGACTTAATTAACCTAAAAAGCTTTTGCACAACAAAAGAAATAATCAGCAGAGCTAACAGACAATCCACAGAGTAGGAGAAAATGTTCACAATCTATACATCTGACAAAGGAATAATATCCACATCTACAAAGAACTCAAATCAGAAAGAAAAGAACAAACAATCCCATCAAAAAGTGTGCTAAGGACATGAATAGACAATTCTCTAAAGAAGATATACAGATGATCAACAAGCATATGGAAAGATGCTAAACATCACTAATTATCAGATAAATGCAAATCAAAACCACAATGTGATACCACCTTACTCCTGCAAGAATGGCCACCTTACTCCTGCAAAAATGTTGATGTGGATATGGTGAAAAGGGAACACTTTTTACACTGGTGGCAATGTAAACTAGTGCAACCACTATGTAAAACAGTGAGGAGATTCCTTAAAGAACTAAAAGAAGATCTACCATTTGATCCAGCAATCACATTACTAGGTATCTGCCCAGAGAAAAAGAAGTAATTATACAAAAAAAGATACTTGCACACGCATGTTTACAGCAACACAATTTGCAATTGCAAAAATATGGAACCAGCCCAAATGCCCATCAATCAACTAGTGGATAAAGAAAATGCAGTACATATGTACAGCATGGAATACTACTCAGCCACAAAAAGGAATGAAATAACGGCATTTGCAGCAACCTAGATGGAACTGGAGACTATTATTCTAAGTGAAGTAACTCAGGAATGAAAAACAAAACATCCTATGTTTTCACTTATAAATGGGAGCTAAGCTATGAGGACACAAAGTCGTAAGAATGATACATTGGACTTTGGGGACTCAGGGGGGATAAGGAATAAAAGACTACACACTGGGTACAGTGTACACTGCTCCGGTGATGGGTGCATCAAAATCTCAGAAAAACTAAATTCTAAAAATGCTGAAAAATAATAAAAAGTAATTTCTCCATTTCAGTAGCTATTATGCTCAATAGCTAAGTGAGGCCAGTAGTTCCTTACTAGACATATCAGAATAAAATGCTTTCATCATCACAGAAATGTCTATTACAGAGTTCCAATATATATTCCTTATATATTCACAACAAGGATTTAAAAAACCAACAGGAAAATAGGAAAAGGATAAGTAGAGGCTAACAAGCATAAAAAGTATGCTCAAATATACTAATAAGAGAAATAAATATTAAAACATTATATCACTGTTATATTTAATACTAATAAAATGAATGCTGAGCAATGTCAAATGTTCGTGGAAATGTAAACGTATACAGGAATGATCACCGCTGGGAGGAGTATAGATTGGTAAAGTCATTCTGGAAAGCAATATAACACTTCTGAGTCAAATTAAATATATGCATTCTCTTTCTGAGCAATTTCATTATTGCTATATATTTTTAAATTATCATAAAGATCCATCCTGGAACATGTTCTTACATGTATATTGAAGCGTTATTTCAAGATCTATTATAAAGCTAGAATGTTAATTCAATTTAGTATTTGCAAAAAAAAAAAGATAAACTGATCAATGGAAAAGAATTTGGTAACACACCAATACATATGCAGTCGATTGCATTTTACTATCATGCAATAGGGAAAAACTTTTCGATAAGTTGTACTGAGTAACTGACTATCCATATACACAAATATGAATCTTTACCCCTACCTCACAGCATACTAAAAAATCTATTTTAAATCTAAACGTGAAAGGTAATATAATAAAGCTTTTTTGAAAAAAAAAAAAACTCTAGATTACCTTTGCAGTCATAAAATAGTCAAATATTTCTTAAACTGTAGGCAAAAACGAAATGGCTTGGTTTTAAAGTCTGAAGAAATAATTGCTGAGCAGGAAGACAGACTGATAGAAATTATTCAGAACAGAACACAGGAGACAAAGAATTTAAAAAATACATACAGAATACAGTTTTAAAGAAGTGAGAATGAGAACATCTAATTTACATCTAAATGAAGTTTTCAAAAGAGATTGGGGCAAAGGAATATGGAAAGATATTATGGTAAGAATGTTCCAGACTTATGAATGACACCAATACACAGATTCAAGAAAACCAATGAATCCAGAAGATATTTGCAAATATCCAGGATCAATAGAAAAAAAAAAAAAAAAAAGATAAGAATCCAAATGGGAAGGGAGAGGACAAAAGAAAGGAATAGAAAATTTTGGAAAGCAGCATCTAAATTCCCAGAAAGTCAAAGTTTCTTCTAATTTGTAATCTAAGAAATGCTTATAAAAACTGCAGTGGAAACACAGTCACCACAGTGAGTACAGGAGACTTGAACCTACAGCCACCATGTCAAATGCAATTGTGAATGAACTCTAGATATTGGATGGTAGGAGTGTTATCAATGTTGATTTCCTGATTTCAATGGATATAGCTTCGTTATGCGGAAAGCATTATTTACAGGACATACACGCTGAAGTGTTGTGAGATAGTGTATGTACTTACTCTCAAACAGATAAGGAAAAATAATGTGTGTGCATATATATGTATGTGTGTATATAAATGTGTGTGTATATATATCTGCATTCTACATATATGTATACATACATTAATACACACACATGCATACATACATGTACAAATTCAAAAAATAAGGCAAATATGGTGAACCAATGAATCTGGGTAAATAGTTAAGAGGAATCATTTTATTCTTGCAATACTTCTATAATTTTAAAATTATTTCAAAATAAACTTTTTTAAACTATGTGATTCATTTCGCACCCAAATTAGTAAACATTTAAATTTCAAAAAATATTAAATGATGGTGATAATATGGAGAAATGGCAATTTTCATAAACTGCTGGTGTGATTATAATTTCAAAAACGTGTAAAGTAGCCTTGCAGTAACTCACAAAATTGAATATGGACAAACCCTATCCATTTGAACTCGAGACAAACCTTAGCTCGAGTTCTAGAATACAGTTTAGACACATTCTTGTACATTTGTACTAAAGGCATATTTTTAAAATATCTTATGATGCCATTATTTGTAGAACACCAAAATCGGAAACAACACAAATGTCCATCAAACTCAATGGGTAAATTGTGGTATATTCACATAGTAAGGTATTATGCAGCAATGAAAATTAATGAGCTATAACTACATGCATCAAAGTGGATGAACCTCAAAAACTTACTAATGACCAAATAAGCCAGAAGAATTAAGTAGGATTCCATTTTATGATTTTAACAAGATAAAATTTTAAAATGTATTGTTCAGACATACGAATGTCAGCAGTAAAATCAAATATATATTAGTCATGTAAAGGGTATAAATGTTGAAAAACACTATTTTATGTATGTTTTATTTAACAATTTACTAAAAGACTGGACCATATGAGATCACAGCTGAGTTTTATCTAATCTAACTGAGCAGAATTTACTCCAGAAATGTAAGAACAATTCAGATTTAGGAAATCTATCAACATAATTGATTATATCAACAAATGAAAGGTAGAAATAGCATGATCATATTAGTAAGTACTTAAAAGGTATTTAATACTATTCAACAGCTCTTCATAATAAAAACTCTAAGTAGAATAAGATTAGAAGGAAACTAGTTCAATATATACTTTAAAACCATGTATTAAAAACCAAGAGGAAATATCCTATATTTTAAAACTAAATCCACTTCTATTTAAATCAGTAACTAGAGTAGTATTCACAATCGATATTATTAATCATTTTCTTGTAATTTTAATACATGCTATAAGAAAAAATGAAACAAATCTAAAGAATACATTTCTTTTATTTGTGACATTATTTTATAACTAAGATATCCAAAATTCTATTCTAGTAATGGTGATGTGGGGAAGGTATTCTCATGCATTGCTCATGGACATTTGAGCTGTTTTTGAAAGCAATATGGTAACATCTATTAAAATTAAACACATTCTTTCACCCAGCAATCTCACTGATAAAAAGCTATCTCAATCTCACTGATAAAAAGCTCTCTCAAAGAGTCAAAGTTACCCTCTGTAAGGATATATAGGCATAGATGTCTAATGTAACTATCCCCAATGTGGCAAAAAATAAAAATAAAAAAAAAAATAATGATGAGTAGCCACCAAAAGAAAAGTTACTGAAAACAAAATTAAAATACATCCACAATTTTAAATAGTATGCATACATTTAAAAGAACAAATGGAACTACATTACCTATCTTAGAAAGATTTTCGGCCGGGCGCGGTGGCTCAAGCCTGTAATCCCAGCACTTTGGGAGGCCGAGACGGGCGGATCACGAGGTCAGGAGATCGAGACCATCCTGGCTAACACAATGAAACCCCGTCTCCACTAAAAATACAAAAAAATTAGCCGGGCGTGGTGGCGGCGCCTGTAGTCCCAGCTACTCGGGAGGCTGAGGCAGGAGAATGGCGGGAACCCGGGAGGCGGAGCTTGCAGTGAGCTGAGATCCGGCCACTGCACTCCAGCCTGGGCGACAGAGCGAGACTCCGCCTCAAAAAAAAAAAAAAAAAGAAAAGAAAGATTTTCAAGAGTTATGCTAAGAAAAGCAAAATGCAAAAAATTATGTATGATTTTATTTTTCTAGAACAAATAACACAAACGTGTACATTGTATATATGTATTTATAGATGTATAATCACTCATTCATTAATTTACATGCACATGGAGAAAATCTCCAGTGTTATAATGACCTACCTCAGGGCAAGGGTGGAGATATTATATTAATGAGGAGAGGAGGAGGAAAGGAAATCCAAGCAAATAAAGGAAATGAAAAGGTACAGGAAAAAACTAAACTTAGGAATGAATGACATAGTCATATTGATCCATTTATGTCAAATAATATACAAGGTATATGCATAATATCATGAATCCTCAACAAAAAATGCTATCCTCACGTTAGACACCTGAACTGGCTTTTTCCTTAAGTTTTAAAACATGAGATAGTCATGGAAAGACAAGTAGAAATAAAGCAAGCTTAAACATATAGGACTGAATGCCACTAGATGTCAGTAAAACTACCCCAAAAAAAAAATAGAAACATTTTTCTTAACTGCTGGAAAAATTTGTTCTTTTATCTATAAGCTTTACCTCTTAGTATATTTGACTTGTACAATATTCAAATCAGAAGTACAGATTACCAAAAGAGAAATAAAGTTCCTTAAAAGTCAGACTATAAGCCTTATTAATAAAGGGAATATTGGTTAATTAATCCCTTAGCAAACAGGGAATCCATAGTCCCTGTTAACTAAGATATCCACAGTGTTTTCACATTATTTTTAAAAGCTCATGAAATATGCCCTTTGAAAAGATGACAAAATTTTAAATTCAATTAATCAATATACATTTATCTCATCTATTATGTATAAAATATGGAGGCAAACTGAATCATTACATTTATTGAGTTTTTAACCAAGTAGGAGAACAAAATGCAAATTAAATAGAATGTTATAAATAAACCAGTGCAAAGTAATATACAGTGACACATCAACTATCTAGAAACTCAGATATAGTCACATGAGTTAGTATCCCAAAACCAAGTAAATAAATAAACAAGCAAGCTACTAGGCAGGAAAAAAACTGCATCATAAACTTTTTCACTGAAACTCTTACTTTACTCACTACCAAGTCTCTTCATTCTTACTGTATCAACAGTATCTACATAATGGCTTGCATACATATGTTCCTAGCAGCAATAATCATAATCATAATCATAAACCAAAACTTAGAAACGACTGAAATGGGAGATGTTCACTGAATGGAATACTATTCATCAATAAAAATGAATGAACTATTGACAGATGCTATGAGATGGATGAATCTCAAAAAAAATTTGTTTAGTGAAAGGAGTTAGACAGAAGAGACCATATATTGTACGATTCCACTTAATTAAAATATTCAGAAAACAGCAAGCTTTAAAGACAGATATTAGCATTTTCTTGGAGCAGAGGTAGAGGCAAGGTAGTAGATAGGGATTAACAGTAATGTGACACAGGAATGATAGTGCAGTGATAAAAATGTATTGAAACTTACTTATAGTGATAGTTACGTAACTTAGCAAAATTTAAATTAGCCATTAGCAATTCTCCCACAAAGAAAAGTCCATGCCCAGATTACTTTACTGGTAAATACGATTAAATTTTGAAAAAAGAAATAATACCAACCCCACAAAAATGTTTTCAGTCATTTCCCAACCCATTGGTATCCTCCTGATACGAAATCCAGACAAAGACATGATTTAAAAACCAGAAATCCACATACCAGTATTACTTATAAATATAGATGCAAAATTCCTTAACAAAATATTAGCACCAAATCCAGCAAGATATTTTATATAGCACATCTAAGTGGGATTTAACCCAGGAATCTAAAATTGATATGACATTCAGACACTCAAAAATCACACACTACTCTTTGTCTTCATGGAAGGATGTCCTAGGATCACCTGACAGATAATTTAAGGGGGCTGGGGGGAAAGCCTGTTCCATACATTGGTCAAATCAATGTCATCTCCAGCCAGTATGAACTATTGCCAAACTATAGCTCAATTCAGAAGCATTCATGAAAAACAATAAGAAACTTTTCCTATGGGCAGAACCTACATCCTTTCTGAATGGAAATAAAAGAAACTTGAGGTAGGTTTCACACTGCCAGACAGTGGCAACTGGCTAAAGTGGTTGGTCAGGGCTCAGAAGGAATAAGTCTGGAAGATTAGAGACAAGAAAATGTGGTGAAGAGGCATTTGAATGGACCAGTGGTAATGGCCACAGAATATGTAAATCTTTTTTTGATTCATACTAACGCTCATCATAAGATATTCACCACAGAAAAGATACTCAAAAACCAGGTGATGAGAATCACCCATTGGGTGGGTGTTATAGAGCCTCTGTTCTCAGCCATGTTAGTGATGGCAGTGGCGGGCTGCCACAGCAGGGAGGTGCAGGAAGGTGGTGGTGGCGGCAGGAGTGCCTGTGGAAGCAGCAATGGTGGTGGTGGGTCCACTGTGCCCCACGTCCCTGAGGCAGCCAAAAGCACTGCCCCCACCCTAGTGCAGCCAGGCAGGACCCACCCCCAGGTCCGGAGCCCCCATGCTCTGGGGCCGGGGGTGCAGAGAGGAGGGTGGACCTGGGGCCTTGTTTCACCAGCCCAAGGCGGGAAGTGGGAGCAGCGCCTACCTCAGGGACCCAGTCAGCGGTGCAGTCATTGTGGCCACCCTGCCAGGTTCCTGTGCCTCAGGAGAGGCTCTGCCCAGAACCACCTGGGGCCACGTGTTGGGGATCCACCCCACATCCGGGTGATTGCTGGGCCTGACACGCCCAACAGCAAAGCAGACTGCAATCCACTACAGGAGTCTAATATGGTTCAGCTGCATCCCCACCCAAATCTCATCTTGAATTATAGCTCCCATAATTCCCAGAGTTTCACTGGGGGGACCTGATGGGAGGTAATTGAATCATTGGTCAGGTATTTCCCATGCTGTTCTCATGATAGTGAATTAAGTCGCATGAGATCTGATGGTTTTATAAAGGGGAGTTGCCCTGCACACTCTCTTGCCTGACACCATGTAAGACCTGACTTTGCTCCTCATTCGCCTTCTGCCATGATTGTGAGGCCTCCCCAGCCATGTGAAACCCTGAGTCAATTAAACCTCTTTCCTTTATAAATTACCCAGTCTTGGGTATGTATGCTTTATTTTTGGCAGCATGAGAACAGACTGATACAGAGGTGCTCCCCTGGGCAGGGCCGCAAGCCTTTAGAGGAGAAGCTCTGCGCACCCTTGAGCACTGAGACCAAGGGGGGGCCTCGTGGAAATGCTGCCCCTGCCCTGGACACCGGCCTGGCCCAGCAAGGACCTGGAACCTCTACCCCAGGCTGTGAGGGGGTGCAACTGGGGCTGTGTACTCCACAGAGCCAGCAGGAGCCAGGAGCAGGTAGCAGCCCCACTCTCCCAGGTGCAGCTGCAGCTGCCCACTGCAATGTCAGA
This sequence comes from Macaca nemestrina, assembly GCF_043159975.1. Lineage (NCBI taxonomy): Eukaryota > Metazoa > Chordata > Mammalia > Primates > Cercopithecidae > Macaca > Macaca nemestrina. Next base: position 21,132,300 of record NC_092137.1, on the reverse strand, counting down.
GCAAAGTTGGGGCTGAGCCCCCATGCTATCACACCCTGGCCAGGTGTGTGCATGCTCAGGGAAGCACTGACATGCTCCTGCCACCTCGGCCCCCTCTGGACCTTGGGCACCAACAAGCATGGGGGAAAGCTGAGGGAGGAGCTATGGGTGGCTCAACGCTGGCCTCCAGTTGCCCCTTGGCACAAGCAGCCTCAGTGCCATCGATGGTGGCAGCAGGCAGACAGGCTCCCGGGCAGAAGGAAGCAGGTCCCTGATGAGGCCCCACTTTCAGGCCAGGGAGGGCCTGAAGGCTAGGGGCCAAGCTGCCAGTCCCATGGACTGGAGTAGGGACTTGTGGTGCCTTTTCTGGGCCCACCTGTGGTTGCCCATGAACCAATAAGCATGCACTTCCTCCCCTCTGAGTCCTATAAAAGCTCCAGGCTCAGCCAGAGCAGAGCAGAGGATGGAGAGCCAATGAGACAACCAGCAGCATAGAGTAGCTATCCTCCTTGCTGAGAGCTGCAAACGACAGAACCTGCCTGCAGAGAGGAACCACCCACTCTGGGGCCTACTCTCTGCCAACAGCTGCAGATGATAGGACAACCAGCTACAGAGAAAGCTATCCTCTCTGCTGATAGCTAAACACTTGGGACAACCAGCTGCAGAAAGGAGCTACCCTCTCTCTTCTGAGAACTGAACACTTGTTGGGATGACCTGCCTACAGACAGGAGCTACCCTCTCTGTTAGGAGCTGAACACTCATCGGGACACCCTGGTGACAGAGAGGAGCTGCCCACTGCAGGTCTTTCCTGAGCTGTTCTATTGATCAAGAAAGCTCCTCTTCATCTTGCTTACCCTCCACTGGTCTGCATACCTCATTCTTCCTGGTCACAGGACAAGAACTCGGGACCTGCTGAGTTGCAAGACTGAAAGAGCTGCTGTAATACAAACAGGGCTGAAACATGCCCTTGCTTGCCATATTGCAGGCAAAAAGAAGGAGAGAAGAGCTGCGGCCCTTTGGGGAGCCCAGACCTGAAAGCTTCCCATGCCAGAGCTCTGACTCCCTCTTTGTGGCCCTGTAGTTCCAGGTGTCTTCATGTTTCTGGGGACCACTGCATCCCAGAAGCTGGGGAAGCTGCCTGCAGTATGCCTGGTCCAGCTGCAGCCTCGCAGAAAGCTGGCACCCATGCCGGCACCTGGAGTTGCCTGCCCTGCAGCAGTGGCCAGTGTGTCTGACTGTGCAGTGGCCAGACCCCATGTTTGCTCACACACCCCTGACCACTCCACGTCTGACTCCAGTCTCCCTTGGAGGCATGGGATCCAGGCCGGTAGCGTGAGCTGAGCGAAACCTGATGGGAACAAGCCCAGTGGACCCGAGCAAACCTCAGGCAAAGGTGCCACTGGTCACAGGTTTCTAGCCAGAAAAGCAACACCCCAAAGATCCCATAATATTAGTCTATGTGCAAATGGCCCATGAATGGCAACATGGTGGAAGAGATGGACATTATCAATGACTGCAGTATGTTGCTGCTTCTCACCAAGTTATATGTAGCAACCCCTACTGCAGATACTTTTGTTAGCAGGAGAAAGCCATGATGAACCCTCACTATGGTATCATCTCTCAAAAGAATAACCAGAAACTTGGTGACAAATATGTCACCCTGAACTCATTCCATGCTGGAGACAGTAATGACTACCCTTAACAGAATCGGTACCTACTTTTGAATGTACTTTTGGCTATAGTAAGTCTGTCAGCCCCACAATATAAGAACTTACAACTTAGTTACTAACATAAGATCTCATATAGCATCATCACTTCAGATAAGAAGACCCATTTTATGTTAAAGAGATACAACAGGCTGGGCACGGTGGCTCACGCCTGTAATCCCAACACTTTGGGAGGCTGAGGCGGGCAGACCACCTGAGGTCTGGAGTTGGAGACCAGCCTGACCGACATGGAGAAACCCCAACTCTACAAAAAATACAAAAATTAGTCGGGCGTGGTGGCACGTGCCTGTAATCCCAGCTACTTGGGAGGCTGAGGCAGGAGAATCACTTGAACCTGGGAGGTGGAGGTTGCGGTGAGCCAAGGTCATGCCATTGCACTCCAGCCTGGGCAACAAGAGTGAAACTTTGTCTCAAAAACAAAAAGAGATACAACAATAACTACACAGCTGTGACAACTACTCATCTTACCACATACCAAATTAACTGTCATAGTCTAACACAATGATACAATGACCTATTAATGGTTCAGTGCATCCTCCAGATAAGAAAAAACACTCTAGGTTTGCAGCACTAAAAGAATGGCCAATGTATGGTGTATTGTACCCAATAGCTGGAACACACAGGGCCTAAACCAAGTGGTATTAAGTAGGAATAGCTCCTCTAACCCTCTCTTTAGTGACTCCTTCTCAAAATATTATTTCCATCCCTACAACCTCAGGGTCTACAAGTATATAGGAACTTGTTTCTTGGGTGAAAAGGGTGTGATAATTCCACCAAGGGACATAATATGACTTTTCCAAGCCTGAAACTATGATTGCTGCCTAATCTCTTTCATACCTCATGCTGATAAATCAGAAGACAACTAAACTAGTCAAAATATTGGCACAGGAGAATTATTTCAAGTATTATGGGGAACTACACTTGCTACTAAATATGAAGCCAGAGACAACTACGCCTGGAACTCAGAGGATTCATTGATGTCTTTTGGTACTTCCATGCCTGATAACAATAGTGAATGGGCAAGTGTAGCAACCTAATGGGTCCAGACCAGCCAAAACGCTTGCCAAAGGTACAGGAAACCTAAAATAGTAGAGAAAATAGGAGATGATTAATATAAGTCAAAAACTTGAAGACACTGTCAACCATGGGGAGTCTATTATGTTCCACCAACCCTTCTGGAGACTGTAATTAGTCATCTACTTGAACACTTAAAGGAGAGATTGGACTTAGTGTGTTGGCAAGGCAGATGTGAGCAGCTTAAAGAATGGGCTGGGCCGGGCGCGGTGGCTCAAGCCTGTAATCCCAGCACTTTGGGAGGCCAAGGCGGGCGGATCACAAGGTCAGGAGATCGAGACCACAGTGAAACCCCGTCTCTACTAAAAATACAAAAAATTAGCCGGGCGCGGTGGCGGGCGCCTGTAGTCCCAGCTACTCAGGAGGCTGAGGCAGGAGAATGGCGGGAAACCGGGAGGCGGAGCTTGCAGTGAGCCGAGATCGCGCCACTGCACTCCAGCCTGGGCAACAGCGTAAGACTCCGTCTCAAAAAAAAAAAAAAAAAAAAAAAAAAAGAATGGGCTGAAGTAGATGCCACTAGTTCCCTGACAAATGACTTCAGTGTAACTCTAATTTCTGTCATAAACAGTGGTATCCCACAAGCCCAGACAGTTTCTAGTGCTGTAATGGCAACTCACCTCAAGCATGAGCAGTATGTCTTTCCATCTTCTGTCTGAGGACCTTCTCTAACACTGCAGAACCTGCTCCAACTCCCATCCTTCAGATGGACAATTCTAGTATTCATTCTGACACCTTCTTAGAAATTGAGCTCCTACTGCCCCTAACAATGACCTCAATAATGCACCCCATGTTAGTTTTTCCTCCTCCCCTGTGTTGTGCTCCCCTGCTCCCTTCTTCCTGCTCCCAAATAAAGTAATTGTATACAAGATCTTGCCACAATTTTTTTCTGGGAAATCCACACCACAAGGTACAAAATTCATACAGTCAGTGACCCAGCGATTCTAGCAATGGGACCCAGCAACACCCAACAGAAATCATATATATATGGTCATCAAATGGTACACAGTAGTTTCTATATGTATTTGCAATAGATGAAAATTGGAAATAAATGTCATCAAAAGTAGAATTATAATACTTTATAATGAAGCATTATTCAGAAATGAAAATTAATGAATCACAGCTACACACAAAAACATAGATGTATTTCATATATATAAAAAATTGTGAAAAAAAGGCCACACATATATGCCTATCACAAATTTCATATATAGGTATTACCCAAAAAAAAGGCAACATTATCTTTTTGTTGTTGGTAAGATTCAGTGATTAAAAAAAATTTAAAAGGAAGGAATTACTACAAAAGTCAAAACAGCAGTTCATTTGGAGAGGAGGGCATAAATATTTGAGGCAAGGAAAAAGAGCTCCTGTAGTCTTAGCACTGTTCTATTATTGAACTATGTTGGTGGTTACACAGGTGTACAATCTAAAATAAACCCTCAAAATGTGTATTTTTGTGTTTTTCACTTTGCTACATTTTCAAATAGTTAATGTAAAAAAAATATGTTACACATCAACATTATTACACACCTAATAATAATATTATGCATAGAAGGCTCTGAGCTGAGGATACTGCCAAAGGAATGGCTATTTTCCCCTTCCCAGGCCTATTCTTTTGTTCGTTTTTTTTTCTTTGAGGTTTTAGATCTTATTCTATTTAGTTAATTTCAAAATCCCTGTACTAGATAATTTTTCATTACATTCTTCTTCTCATCTTTAGTCTCAAGTGAATTCACAGTATAATACATGTAATTTTTAATAACTCCTTTACTGTCATTCACATGCCATTAAATTCACCTTTTATGAGTATACAATTCATTGATTTTCAGTAGATTCACAAAGTTGAGAAAGTATCACAATTATTTAACTTGAGAATATTGTCACTGCCCCAAAGAGAAACCTCACACTCATTAATAGTCACTTCCCATCCTCATCTCTCTGCAAGCATTGGCAACCACTAATCAATCTGCTTTCTAAGAATTTGCCTAATTTGAACATTTCATATAAATCTAATCATTCAATATGTGATCTTTTGTAACTAGCTTCTTTTACTTAGCATCATATTTTAGAGACTCATTCATGGCATAGCATGTACAAAGGGACTTCAAAAGGCTTATGGGAAAATTGGATGAAAATGATAAATAAAAATATATAACTTTACTTCTCGATGTAAGCTCCATCCAGTTCAAGGTACTTTTGTAAGCAATGATACCAGACATTTAGTACATTCCTGAAGAACTGGGGGTGCTGGGAATTTAACCATATCAATGCAGGCATTTTGACTGCATCAAATGCAGTTATCCAATTATTAACTGAAGAAAAATGGGTGCCCATTAGAGATTTTTTTTTTTTTAGGTTACAAAACAAGAAGTCAGAAGGAGACAAACCAGGACAGTAAGGTGGATGAATGATTGCACAATGAAAGTCTTTCAGAATTGCTTTGCTTGACAAGAAGAACGAGCAGAAGCATTGTTAGGGTGGAGAAGGACTCTCTGGTAAAGCTCTCCTGGGCATTTGCCTGCTAAAGCTTTGGCTACCATTCTCAAAACACTCTCATAGTAAGTAAGCAGATGTCATCATCCTTTGGCTTGCCAGAAAATAAAATAAAAATGCCTTTAGATCCCAAAAATCTGTTATCATGACCTTTGCCCTGGATTGGTCCAATTTGCCTTGACTGGACCACTTCCACTTCTTGGTAGCCACTGCTTTAATTGTGTTTTGTCGCAGGATTATACTTGTAAAGCCATGTTTCAGTTCTTCAAATAACTGTTTCAGGATTTTGAGCCCAGTTGTTTAAAATTTCCATTGAAAGCTCTGCTTTTGTCTTCAGCTGATTTGTGTGCAATGCATTTGGGGCCTATCAAATGGAAAGTTGCCCCAACTTGAATTTTTCAGTCAGAATTGTGTACATTGAACCAGTCGAAATGTCTATAGCTGTGGCTACTGTTTGTGCCATTAATCATGGGTCCTCTTCAATTAAAGCATGAACAAGAGTAACTTTTTCCTTGCAAATTGATGTGGAGATTTGCTCCTGCAGTTTTCATGTTCAACATCATCTCATTCCTTCTTAAAAAGAGTTATCCATTTATAAACTGCTGATTTCTATGAAGCATTGTCCCCACAAACTTTTCATAAAGCATCAGTGATTTTGCCATTCTTCCACCCAAGCATCATCATAAATTTGATGTTTACTCTTGCTTCAATTTTAGCAGAATGCATCTCGTTCTGATAGGGTTTCTTTTCAAACTGAGGTCTTCTCCTTTTTAGTATCTCAAACTAGATCCTGTTCAGATACATAATATCAAAATAACACCAGTTTATTTTGGTGTAAACAAATTTTTGAAATCCATGCATAGATTTTTCATAATATGAATTTTCTATGAATTTTCAAAGACCCTCCTGTACCAATTATTTTTCTTTTGCTGAATAATATCCTATTGCATGAATATACCAACTTTGTTTATAAACTCTTCCATTAACGGACATTTGATTTGATTCTATTTTTGGCTATTCTGACTATGCTACCATAAAATTTTGTGCACAATTTTTTGTGTAGATATATTTCTTAAATTAAGTGTATACCCAGGAATACAATTGCTGGGTCATGTATCAACTCAATGTTAATTAACATTTTGAGGAACTATCAAACTGTGTTCCAAAGTAGATGCATGATTTTACAATCTCACTAGCAATGTATGAGAGTTCCAATTTTTCTCTACATCCATATCAATACTTGTTATCTTTAACATTTTTTTTTGCCAACCCACTGGATATCAAGTGCTATTTAGTTGTGCTTTTGTATTTCTGTAGTTGCTAGTGATAGTGAGCACCTTTTCATCGGTTTACTGTGTATTTTCTTGAGAGAAGCTGCTATATAAAACCTTTCCCCATTTATAAAATGGGGTGTCCTTTTAACTGTTGAGTTCTAAGGGTTCACTATATATTGTGCATACAAGTTAATTACTATATAGTTTGCAAATATTTTCCCCATTCTGTAGGTAATCTTTTCACTTTCTTGATGGTGTCCTTTGAAACAAAAATTTTGAACTTTGAGAAGTCCAGTTTTGTCACTCGTGATTTTAGTCATATCTAAGAAATCAATGCCTAATCCACAGAGGTAAACAAGTGCTAGAATGTAGTTCCTGATATCCAAAGCACTTAAACCTGTGTTTCAAAAGTACAAATGTAAGTACAAGCAAGTAGTAAACTGTATGGTAATCAAGCAGGGTAAAAAGTTTGATCAGACACTCCTGCATAACCAGATTCCAAAAGTGATATCCCAGGGACTGAAATAAAAAGCAACCTACTGTGAGACAAAATGGCTTATTTACATGTTTCAGCATTTTTACTTTAACTAAAAAGCAAACAAACAAAAAAAAAACCTTTCTAAAGCTTTCCTAACCCTGAGCTTTGGCAGCTCGAATTTATACTACCTGAACACAAGAGAAACCACTAAGCCAGGGGTTGGGTCTGAAAATGCCCTCAGGCACTTGGCAAAAGAATATGCAAATTCCAACTGTAGGAAGTACTTTAAACACAGGTCTTAAAGAATTTCCACAGCTAAAAGTACCAAGAAACATGAGTCGACAATAAAATCATAAAACATGTGGGTAAATAAGGTACAATAAGTAAAAAACAGTTCACAGAATTATTTAACTACAAATTTGTATCTACAATGAGTGTATACACTGGTATTATAAAATACATGTATAAACTAAGTATTCTTAATATGTTAAATAAAATAAGACACTGAAATTGGGATAGAAAAGAAGAGAATAAAAATGAGCAAGCAAATATGAAAATAAAAGAAATAGTACTTCTAGAGTGGAAAACTATAATTAAAATTAATAACTCAAAATAAACTGCAAATTAAATACCACTGAAGAGTTTATTTGGGAGACAGGTGTAAAGAGATTACCCAGAATGCAATGCAAAGAGATTAATATATGGAAAATATGTTGAGTCATAGTATAATAATAATAATAATTCACATGTATCAAAACAGTTGTACAAAGAAAAACATAATGGGCAAGAATCCACAAAGATATAATAGCTAAGAATATCCCAGAGTGGACAAAAAGACCAATCTTTAGATTCAGGAATGTCAGAGTCTCAAGCAGGATAAACATAATTAACAACATTAATAAATAATGTGTTAGGTGTGAAACACCAAATACAACGTGAAGATGTACAGGACCAGGAAGGAAAAGACTACTCATAAGGAAAATGAATTATTCCTAAGCAGACAGGAGACTTCTCAGGATCAAAAGTGGAAGTCAAAAGAGCAGGGAACAACATTTTCTAATGCAGAGGGAAAATAACTCTCCATTTCTAATTGTGTAACTATTGCAACCATTATTCACGTATACAGAAGAAATAATATTTTCAAACAAAAGTAGTGTGTTTGTAATGTGTCAACTTTGTTTGGCTGTACTACACCTTCTATAATTTACTTTCTTAGGTGTTTGCCTAAGTTCCCTAGAAAATTGTACCACTTATCTTTCAAGAGTCAGGCTCACAGGTCATATTTTGAGACTCCTTTTCAACCGTTTCCTCAATCCTAGGAAGTTAGGCACACTGTCCTTTGTCCAGAACACCTATTATATACCTTTGCTACATGTCAAAGTATATCTTACTATAACTGATTATTTGTTTCCACCACTGTACTGGGAATATCTTAGGAACTGGAATTTCACTTACTCATTTTTGTATCTCCAATATTTAATATAGTCACTTCCAAAATGTTTGATGAATGAATGCACCTTAGAGGAGAATGTGACAAGATTATAAAAGAGGATAATTTGGTAGGAAGGAGAAGATATTCAGAGGTATCAGTATGTTTAAAGACATAAAAACAGAAATAAAAAACATCGTGCTAAGGAAAAACAATATGAATAGTATCGAGAAAAGAAAATAAGTTGAAGATACTACTTAGATTTCACACTGAACTGTTAATGTATTACATAGCCAAAGGGGAACAACTATTATAATCTGACATATTCTTAAGTTATATTATAAAATCCACACTGAAAAAAATTATTCTAAAAGTTATATATAGGAAAAAAATTAAATTTAATGCTGGAGATTTCTGAAAAACATTGAGATAATTATTATACAAACTACAGACCAAATAAATTTTTAAAATGGATACGTAAAAATAATCCAATGTTCTTTTAAAAGTTAAAGGATACTTTATTTTGCTGTGCAGAAACTCTTTAGTTTAATTAAAACCCATTTGTCAATGTTTGCTTCTGTTGCAATTGCTTTTGGTGATTTCATCATGAAATCTTTTTTTTTTTTTTAAATTTATTTATTATTATTATACTTTAAGTTGTAGAGTACATGTGCATAACGTGCAGGTTTGTTACATATGTATACTTGTGCCATGTTGGTGTGCTGCACCCATCAACTCGTCATTTACATCAGGTATAACTCCCAATGCAATCCCTCCCCCCTCCCCCCTCCCCCCTCCCCATGATAGGCCCCGGTGTGTGATGTTCCCCTTCCTGAATCCAAGTGATCTCATTGTTCAGTTCCCACCTATAAGTGAGAACATGCGGTGTTTGGTTTTCTGTTCTTGTGATAGTTTGCTAAGAATGATGGTTTCCAGCTGCATCCATGTCCCTACAAAGGACACAAACTCATCCTTTTTGATGGCTGCATAGTATTCCATGGTGTATATGTGCCACATTTTCTTAATCCAATCTGTCACTGATGGACATTTGGGTTGATTCCAAGTCTTTGCTATTGTGAATAGTGCTGCAATAAACATACGTGTGCATGTGTCTTTATAGCAGCATAATTTATAATCCTTTGGGTATATACCCAGTAATGGGATGGCTGGGTCATATGGTACATCTAGTTCTAGATCCTTGAGGAATCGCCATACTGTTTTCCATAATGGTTGAAGTAGTTTACAATCCCACCAACAGTGTAAAAGTGTTCCTATTTCTCCACATCCTCTCCAGCACCTGTTGTTTCCTGACTTTTTAATGATCGCCATTCTAACTGGTGTGAGATGGTATCTCATTGTGGTTTTGATTTGCATTTCTCTGATGGCCAGTGATGATGAGCATTTTTTCATGTGTCTGTTGGCTGTATGAAATCTTTATCCATGCCTATGTCCTGAATGCTATTGCCTAGATTTTCTTCTAGGGTTTTTATAGTTTGGGGTTTTACATTTAAGTATTTAATCCATCTTGAGTTAATTTTTGTATAAGGTATAAGGTAGGGGTCCAGTTTCAATTTTCTGCATGTGGTTAGCCAGTTCTCCCAGTACCACTTACTAAATAATCTTTTCCTCATGGCTTTTGTCAGGTTTGTCGAAGATCAGATGGCTGTAGATGTGCAGTCTTATTTTTGAGTTCTCTATTCTTTTCCCATTGGTCTATGTGTCTATTTTTGTACCAGTACCATGTTGTTTTGATTACTGTAGCCTTTTTTATAGTTTGAAGTCTGGTAGTGTGATGCCTCTAGCTTTGTTCTTTTTGCTTAGGATTGTCTTGGTTATACAAACTCTTTTTTCGTTCCATGTGAATTTTAAAATAGTTTATTCTAAATCTGTGAAGAATGTCAATGGTAGTTTAATGGAAATAGCATTTAATCTATAATGCTACATACTTTGGGAAGTATGGCCATTTTCATGATATTGATTCTTCCTATCCATGAGCATGGAATATTTTTCCATTTGTTTGTGTCCTCTCTGATTTCCTTGAGCAGTGGCTTGTAGTTCTCCTTGAAGAGGTCCTTCACCTCCCTTGTTAGCTGTATTCCTAGGTATTTTATTCTCTTTGTAGCAATTGTGAATGGGAGTTCATTCATGATTTGGCTCTCTGCTTACCTTATAGGAATGCTTGTGACTTTTGCACATTGATTTTGTATCCTCAGACTTTACTGAAGTTGCTTGCTTATCAGCTTAAGAAGCTTTTGGGCTGAGCCAATGGGTTTTTCTAGCTATAGGATCATGTAATCTGCAAAAAAAAGACAATTTGACTTCCTCTCTTCCTATTTGAATACCTTTTATTTCTTTCTCTGTTCTGATTGCCCTGGCTAGAACTTCCAATACTATGTTGAATAGGAGTCGTGAGACTGTCTTATGCCAGTTTTCAAGGGGAATGCTTCCAGTTCTTGCCCATTCAGTATGTTGGCTATGGGCTTGTCATAAATAGCTCTTATCAATTTGAGGTATGTTCCTTCAATAACTAGTTTGTTGAGAGTTTTTAATAACATGAAGGGATGCTGAATTTTATTGAAGGCCTTTTCTGCATCTCTTGGGATAATCATGTGGTTTTTGTCTTTAGATCTGGTTATGTGACGAATTATGTTTATTGATTTGTGTATGTTGAACTAGCCTTGATCCCCAGGATTGAAGACAATTTGATCATAGTGGATAAGCTTTCTGATGTGCTGCTGTATTCAGTTTGCCAGTATTTTATTGAGAATTTTTGCATCAGCATTCATGAGGGATATTGACCTAAAGAAACCATCATCAGAGTGAACAGGCAATCTACAGAATTGGAGAAAATTTTTGCAATTTATCCAGCTGACAAAGGTCTAACAGCCAGAATCTATAAGGAACTTAAATATTCAAGAAAAAAAAAACAAACAATCCCATTAAAAAGTGGGCAAAGGACATGAACAGACACTTACCAAAAAAAGACATTAATGCGGCCAACAAACATATGAAAAGAAGTTCAACATCACTGATGATTAGAAATGTAAATCAAAACCACAATGAGACACCATCTCACACCAGTCAGAATGGCGATTATTAAAAAGTCAAGAAACAACAACTGCTGGTGAGTTTGCAGATAAACAGAAACACTTTTACACTGTTCCTGGGAATGTAAATTAGTTCAACCATTGTGGATGACAGTGTGGCAATATCTCAAAGATCTAGAACAAGAAATACTACCTGACCCAGCAATCCCATTACTGGGCATATACCCAAAGGAATATAAATCATTCTATTACAAAGATACATGCATGCATATATTCACTGCAGCACTATTCACATTAGCAAAGACATGGAATCAACCCAAACGCCCATCAATGATAGACTGGATAAAGAAAATGTGGTACATATACACCATGGAATACTATGCACCCATAAAGAAGGAATGAGATCATGTCCTTTGTAAGGACATGGATGGAGCTAGAAGCCATTATCTTCAGCAAACTAAGGCAGGAACAGAAAAACAAACACTACATGTCCTCACTTATATGTGGGAGCTGACCAATGAGAACACATGGACACAGGGAGGGGAATAACATACACAGCGTTCTGTTGGGGAGTGGGGTGGGGAAGGGAGGACATTGGGAAAAATAGCTAATGCATGCTGGGGCTTAATACCTAGGTGATGGGTTGATAGGTGCAGCAAACCACCATGGCACATGTTTACCTATGTAACAAACCTGCACATCCTGCACATGTACCCTGGAACATAAAATTAAAAATTAAAAATAAATAAAAGTGAAAGGATAAAGAAAGAATAAAAAAAACTCATATGTTTTGGAAATAGAAAAAACGTGTAATGATTATCTTTGGTCAAGAGAAATTTTAAAGTCAATTCAGTATTTCATCACAATAAGTTCATATTATAATATCAAAAACACATACATAATTTCAGACTTTAGGAATACACACTTATTGTGAAAAATTTTTTAACTCAAAATAATCAATATACAAAACCAAAAAAAAGTTCCCTTGGATATACACAAATAATAGTCAGCGACAATATCAAAACTGCTTAAAAAGTGATATTAGAGTTCAATATTCCTCTAAAAATCAAAAAAAGTTACGCTGATATTAACATATACAGATTTAAAAAGTAAAAACAAAAAGTTCAGACCCTCTGAAATTTAACCTACTCAGGCTCTCATAGAGAAGATTTAAAATCACAACTATGCTAGGAAAATACAAATATCTGAATAATTTGTCTTTATTTAACAGTTTTGGACCTGAGTGTTTTATTTCACATCAATATAGAGCCTTGAAAAATGTATATGTGAATATTATTTTTAAAAATATCAACAATCTTGCCTGGTTTACTAATGAATCACTTTTTTCTATATTGAAAGCCATTTTACATGAGATTGAAAACTCATTCTTTATATAGATTAGCATTAGGAAGGAAAAAATTTAAAAGTTTTAACAATCCTAAGTTTTGAAATATAATATTTTACACAGTAACTTAAATGTTCTACTGTTCTTCAAATTCTTAAATAAAAATCTGTTAGCAACATTTATAAAATAACAGATCTTACTAACTTAAATTAACAGAAATTTTTTAGAATGGAAAAGAGCATTATTCCAATTTGCCTATACCTATAAAATAAAACTTAATCCTAAGAAAATAAAAATACTAAGATACAAACACTACTGTTTGTTTTTATTTGAAAGCACTCTGAATAAAACTGCACTATTACTACACATCTTCTATAATTATACAGTATAACAGGCTGAAAAATAATACTTTCAAAATAAAACAAAAAAGCTAGTTTTAAATTATAAACTATCTTAAAAGAAGGCAACCTAATTTCACATATATCTTCAGCTATTTTCTTTATTGGATTTCTGTCCAAACAGGAAAAATATCAATTAAAATTGGCCAGGCACAGTGGCTCACACCTGCAATCCCAGCACTTTGGGAGGCCGAGGCGGGCAGATTACAAGGTCAGGAGTTCGAGATCAGCCTGGCCAATATGGTGAAACCTCGCCTCTACTAAAAATACAAAAATTAGCCAGGCAAGGTGGCGGGTGCCTGTATTCCTAGCTACTCGGGAGGCTGAGGCAGGAGAATAGCTTGAAACCAGAAGGAGGAGGTTGCAGTGAGCTGAGATCGCGCCACTGCACTCTAGCCTGGGCGACAGAGTGAGACACCATTTCAAAAAACAAAAAAATTTAACTGAAATATAGACTTGTCAAAACATCATTTTCTGCAGGATTTAATAATTTAAATGCTGCAAATAAATTTTCTAGTTTGTATATTCTTATCATTTCCAAATATAAAATATTATACATTAAGACATAACTGAAGTTAAAGGAACTCTGAAAACTAAAGGCAAATGATTGGTCCTTCCTGATTAAATTGGTGCCCCCTCCAAAAAAAAAAAAAGACATCATAATGCCTTTTCTTTGACATTCAAACTCATTTTATTTAATAAACCAAAATCATTAACTTTGCCATATTTTATGGTGACTAAACAACAAAAGCACCCCAGTGATACAATAGCTATACAAGTTGTGTAAAATGTGGGGACCGGGAGCAGTGCCTCATGCCTGTAATTCCAGCACTTTGGGAGGCTGAGGCGGGTGGATCACCTGAGGTTAGGAGTTCAAGACCAGTCTGACCAACATGGTGAAACCCTGTCTCTCCTAAAAATACAAAATTAGCAAGCACCATTGCACTCCAGTCTGAGTGACAGAGCAAGACTTTGTCACAAAAAAAAAAAAAAAAAAAAAAAAGAAGAAGTAGTTGTACAAAATGAATTATTTTCCAAGGGAGATATTCTTCATAATAGTGTAAATAATCTTCAAGATCTGGCAGGGCTTAGGGGAGAGGGAATGACACAAAAGTGTTCAGAGAGTTTAGGTTACAAAAAGTAAATGTTACATTGTCTGTTCTAAAATAATCACAAACTAGAAATGAACTTGTTTGAAAAAATACATACATGAAGTTTCCAACTCTTAAGTAAACTTTAACTTTCAGGATACCAAATTCAAACTTACAGTATTTCTGGAAATTATTTCCCAACATCAAAGAGATGACAATATCAACATGCTCAATACAGACACACAGATATTAACACACTTGATCGTCCCTAGCTTGCTTAGGAATTTTCTAAATTTTTGCAAATATTCTTTAAATCACCCCATATCCAGTTCTTCAGAAATGTTTGGCTTATGCTAACTCTTAAGTGCACTTGTATAATTTTATGGCTCTATCTTTGCATCAAAATAATACTCTGAACTTGCTCAATTAATATTTACTTGCAAAATAAATTCCAATTCAATAGTAAATGAAATGACAAAATAGTGATTCCCCTTCCCCACTGGATATACTGTTCTTGAATATCACAAATATCTCCAAGTAGCTAATAACCAAAAATATAAAACCCAACTAAAATTAAATATTACTCAAAATAAAATGATAGAAAATTATCATACTATGAGCTAAACACAAGGAAAGAAGAGATTATGTCTGACTTCTCTATTCCCTTTTAATAAATGTCACTCCTATAAGCACTTATATTTTCCAGGGAAATGGTAGCACTAACTCTCTTTATATTAACCACAGTTGCAATTATAACTCGACAAAGTAGGAACTGAAACAAAGGTCAGGGAAGACGTGTAAAGTATCAGAAGGTAAAATGGTATTTATTGCCTTTGAAACCACACACAAAGAAGAATAGTTCATCAAATAAAATATTTTCAAGATATCTCACACTGGTGAACCACATTTACTAGGTAATAATCTTTTAAAAATTATTACTAAGTAAAAATCTTTTTTAAATCTTTTTATCATGTCCTAGGTCACAGAAAATTTCTACAGCAATCTAACAATCTAACAAGGTCTCCTGGGGAAAAAAACCTGAAAAATCTAGATTCATTTAACATGATTTAATATTGGAAGTTGCCGTACTATGCTTAACACCTTTACTCTAGCTCTACAGTGTCTCAACCAAGATAGTAATTACTGGGTATCCTATATATCATTTGTTACCAAACTAATGCATAAGTGATCTGAGCTTCCATTTTATTCTACTGAAAAACAAAAAATCATCAGTATATTGTAATATAATCTTCAAATCATTATGGATCTCATTAAGAGTTACTCAAGATTTATTCATTTAAAAATTCCTATAAACTATAAACTTTTACTTAACAATTATATGTATAACATATAGTATAATATATAGTATGTAAAACATACACTATATATACAATTATATAACACATGCTATATATATAATTCTATGTAACAACTAAAAACTTGTTCATTTAGCAATATATGTCTACAATGGAAAAAATATATATAACCTATTCTATTCTTTATCTGGAACTATAATCACCTCTTACTCATAAATCATCTCTTACTCATAAATCCTATCTTCCAAATAGAAATTTAATGATGAATGTAACCATTATACCAATACTAAACACATCTGTGTGTATTCACCCTAAATATAGTTCAGTTTCTTGCTTAGCAGCATCAAAAATTATTTTAACTTATGATTTCACAAAAATACTTTCAAAACAAATATAGTTTTATCAGGATGATTATATTTCTAACAGTTAGTGAGCATTTATTATGTACCAGGCAACACTGCAATGCTTTACATGTTTTAATTTATTTAATCTTCACAACCACCCAAAGGGGTAGTTACTATTATGATCTCCATTTTACACAAGAAGAAACTGAGGCACAAAAGAGTTTGAAAGCTTACCCATGGTTTTATTACTAATAAGGGATAAAGCAAATATTCACACTTAGGGAGTCAGCCTCAGTGCCCATACTTTTAATAACCATTCAATGCAAGCAATTCATAAATCTCTCTGACTCAATAGTGTTGTGTTCTCAAGACTTAGTCTGACATTTCACATGTCTATCAGCCATTCTCCTCTGGATGTCTAGATGTTACTTCATATTTAAAATATCAAAAACTCTTCTTTAAAAATGGGTTATCATTCTAGATTTCTTTCAAAGATGACTTCCAGTTAAATAAGTAACTGTAGAAGGATAGGCACACATTACCATTAAGCACTGCCTCATTAGCAAAGAATGAACAGATATTTCTTGTGCTTTTTTTGAACGGGTTATTACATTCTCTAGTTCTCATAATCTACACAAGGACTTTCAAGCAAAAACAAGCATGTGGGCAAGAAAGCATGATTTTGAAAAACAAAAATAAATGAGAAAACATCCTGGAAAAAGACTAACAAGTTTGTTCTGGAGAAAATAGTCTACAGATAAAAACAATTACCCTGAATATTTAAACACTGATGCTAAAATAGGCTGAAACTATGGGATAGTTAAGCCAATTTTCCAAGTGTAAAGGGTGGCAACTTCTGCATTTAGAACAATACCTGGGCAAGATAAAGTAAACATATTATACATCTAGGCCATTTCTAACATGATGATATTTTTACTATTTACTCTGAATTGTTTAGCTCAAAATTACTGTGACTCATTATGTATAGTCTGGACTTCAAATACAGGAAGAATAGATTCTAAGAGTTTTTACACATAAAGCCTAAAATTATTTTTTTCTCACAAAATAATTCAGGAAGTTATCTACAGTCCTCTCTAGAGTAGTGATTATCAACCTTAGCTGTGCATTAGAATCACCAGGAGAGCTTTAAACACCCATTAGTAAAGCCACAGTTCTTGACCAATTAAAACAGAATGTTTAATTTTTAACAGGGACCCAGGCGTCGGAGTTTTTTGAAAGCTTCCTTTGTTGATTCCAATGCAAAGTCAAGGTTGAGAACCACTGTAACAGAGTCCCTTTTATGCTTTTTTAGTAGGTAAGACTCTTTCAAATATTGATGTCTTAAACCAAGAGGAACTACTAAAATCACTTTGCCCTGGACCCAGAGTACCTGCAGGCAATAATAGTGGAAGAGTAATAGAGGTGGTAGGAGCTGAAATAGTAAAGGCAATAAAACCAGTTTTTTTTTTTAATGTTGTTTTCTTGCTTTGTTTTAAGGCTATGATTACAGCAAGTATGGAAATTTATTATTAGTCCATGAAACTATATTTCTTATATTTGTCATACAAAGTCATGATTTTTTTCCTTACATAGGACTTCAAATCTGTGTTTTGAAGTATAATTTAATGTTTGGTTTTCTAACTGCTTTTACAACAGCTACTTTAACTCACTCAGTGATTCACTGTGTGTTAGGAGTGCTATGAGATAGAAGCTGGGACCCAAAGTGGGTCCTTAAAGAATCTGATGGGGAAAAAAACATAAAAGAAGTTAGACACATGCACAGGTAAGGGAACAGTAAAGGATGTAAGAGCCAAAATGTATGGTTTGGTGCCAAGAGTTTATAGGAAACTCTTCCCCAAGTAAGCTAACTACTTTTCAAAAGGCAGTATAAATAACAAACAAAAGCAGTCAGAGAAATCTGAGTTGAAAATCTCAGTTCCTTACTTACCAGCTTTAAATTCATGGGCAAGATACTTAATTTCCCTGAGACTCATCCATAAAGTGGTGATAATAGCCTGGAGGAAAATGCTTCTTTCCCACTCCTGATGTTTCCTTCCATGTGGAGGTTCATGGGTGGGGCACTCTCCTAGCATAATACTCCTAGCCTCTTTGTTCTTCTTACTTATGCCTTCCAGAAGTAAGGTCAATCTCATTGGTCCATTTGGAAGGAAAAAGACCTATGTTTGATTAGCCTCTTCCTCCTCCTTTTCTTTCTGGGGAGAACTGCCTCAGGCTGTTTTACATGGGTACCCTCCCAAGAAGATTCTCTTGTCTATGCCTATAACCGTCTGTGTAAGTCTAAATAATTCCTTATTTCATTATTGGTAAGCCAATTTTTCCATTAATATAAGTCAGTCTTTAATATTGTTTTTGGTTTTATTTATTTTGTTTGTTTAAGTGTGACATTTTGCTTAACAATTATCTTTCCCCTTCTGAAGAAGTTTATTTGAAAGTGGTTTAGAACTCGAAGGGGAGTACTAGTTATTAGGTTCCTAGACCTTTATATCAACATACTTTGTAGAGTTGTAATAAGCATTAAATGAGGTAATACATATAAGACTCTTGAGACAGTGCCTGAAGCATAATAAGCACTCAAAATATGGTAGCTGTTTCTATTGCTACAATAACCACTACTGCTATCAGGAAAGATTCAAAAATTAGATAGAAAAGGGCGCCAATTGTAAAGCATTTATCAATTCACTATAAAACATCTAGGTGAAATTCAAATAAAATACGTTCTAACATTACATCAGTAAAAACAAGATATTTCCACTCACTGAAAGAGTATAGCCTGTTATGACATTAGTTATAATACAGAATGTAGAATAACATACGTTTTATTTATAAAGTCAAAACAAACATTTGCCAGGGAACATTCTTTACAGCCTACAAAATCCTCAGTAACTAATCCATACAGAAAATGAATGTAATGTGGATAAACAAAATCAGACAATACTGTAGTGCATAAAATATTAAAATTTTAACAATATTTTAGGGTCAGTTTGACATCTAAAAGATTTAAGAGAAAATATGCTAGAATCAGTTTATTTATAAATTTATCTGGTTCAGAAATATGCTAGAAGCACACTCAAAACACCTAAAGACATTTCATATGATATAAAACTATATAGAACAGAAAAACGATTCTTCAAAATGAGCCCAGGAAGCTCACTAATAATAGCAAGATTTATTAACATGAGATCTACAGACATTTAGGAGTTTTATGAAACCCTTGAAATTATTTGTGAAATGTCATGCATGTGTGCATGCATGTGTGGTTAAAATCTTTGACTACATTCTAAAAACTCCACCATTCAAAAAATGTAAAGAGAGTGAAGCAAAGTTTTATAATCATAGTGGCCACTTCCAGTTCATCCATTTATCCAGATTTTCTAGTAAGTTTTCCTGCCATTTATTTTCAATTTGGATGTTAGTACATGAAAAACTTTTAAGGAATAAAAAAAAGAATCTACAGAAAATAATCTACTTTATAAAAATGTCTATTTACCTTTTAAGTGTTCTTCTGATTTTTTTTTTCCATTATCATGTGATGTTTTTACTGCTGTTCTCAAGTTCATTGTCTTATTTTCCTGTATTCCTTCGGTTGGTAGTTTTTCAAAAATGTCTTCAACATAACTGCTGTTCTTCAAACCATCGGGCAGTTCCCAAAATGAAGCTGTTGTACATGTATCAAACAAAATGGCACTCTGGAAATGTTTTCCACTACCAACTTTCTTTCTCACTGTTAAATTTCTAGAATGTGATCTTTTACTAATACGAATTTTCCTTAAGAGGTTCTTACAGACATCTTTCCTCTTTGTAGATTTCTGTTTACACTTTTGTTTCTCAGTGCATGTAAAATTTATATTTTGTTTTTTGTAACAATTTTGATCTAACAATGGGAAAATAGGCTTACTCTGTAATTTATATTGGATTTTTAGTAGAGTCAGTAGCAGTAATTGCATCAAGATGAGCTGAATCTTTAGAATAAGTTGCGAGACCAGATGCAACTAATATATCTGCCAAATTCTTTTTCTCATGAATGACATCTACTTTCAGTTTTTTTTCAGAATTATATTCCCTAAACTGAAAAACTAGGTCTGGTTTACTTAGGAAATCTCGAAAAAAGCTTTTGGCTTCTTCACTCCAATGTTTTCCTTTAGCAGGTAAGATACCATATAAAATACATGGATAACTCAGCCTTGGCAAATTCAAAAGTTCCTCAGGAACAACTTTAAGATTTATAATTTCTGAATAATGTATATAAAAAGAAAATCCATAGTCAATCAACACAAGACATAAAGAATGAGGTAAGACTTCAGAAATTTCTACTCTATTCCACTGATCTTCCGATTTATATTTGAACAAACAACTAGAACCGGGAATTATGAACTCCTGAGGCAATGTTTGTAAGGTCTCCGGGAGATCAGAAAGCAACATAAAAAGATATTTCATTATGTCAAAGAAATCTTCTAACTGAATACTGAAGTCTGATGGATCAGAAACAGCGGTTGCAATACCAGAATACTGCCTATCATTTTGGAATTGAACCCAAGTAAATGATTTTATTGTGCATGATGATACAGGAGTCTTAGATTCAAAGTTGTAAACAATTTCTGCAGGTCTAAGTTTGTTTTCTTCAACATGAACTGTATTCAAATTTAAGTATTCCAAAAGTAACAGGTCATCTACCAAAATTTCTACTTCCCAAACAGCATCTAAATATTTCAGGAAAAGAATATTTATTTCCAAATGAGCAAATAAGCACTCAAAGGACATGTTCTTAGAATTTTCAAACCAAATCCACTTACAAGGTATAGCTTGTCTAGGAATATTTCTTATTTCGTTACTAAGCAGCTTGGTATTACATACAGGCACTATTTCATAGATACCACAATCTACTAAAAAAACAAGTACTTTATCATCAACATATTTTTCTTCCACTTTTGATCGATGCCATTTCAAGGTATTTTTAGATTTTGCCAAGCATTCTAAACCTTTTTCAATACTTTCCATTGATAAAAGGGGGGAATTTTTTTCTTCTTTAGTAATTAATACTATTAAATCTGATAAAATCTTTTTATTTTTGGATAACTTCACATAAAATCTTCCACTTTTTGAAACATTAAGCATTTCAGCTTTTTCAAGTTGTCCAGGTTTGAATTCTTCGAAAGGAATTTTAAACAGCTGTTGGTTCGAATTCATAGAACCTTCAGACTCATTTGATTTTCCTTTCTTCATTTCATTATTATCACCTGGGCTCACCTTTTGAGCAAGAACCTGAGGCATTTGCAATGCTGACTTCTGTAGTTTTGAACACGCTTTCCATTTCAGTAGTTCATTAATGACACATCTTTCATCACAAATCAAATTTACTTCCCATTTCTGATCATGCTTTTTCAAAAATTCACAATAAACTGTTTTGTTATGTACTTTCGAAGTAAAATAATCCACAGTTTTTTCATCCCATATTTCATCAGGCTCATTCCATTTTACTCCACTAAGAAAAGAATGGATTCCTAGCTGAGGAACAGTTAGAAATTCCCTCTGAAGTTCATAAATTTTACATGTGTTTACTATTGCAGAGTTACCATAGTCAATAAATTCTACTTCAAAAGAATTTCCTGGCAAAATTTTCTTAATTACTGCCCTGTAAATGGCATTGTCACCAGAATATTCCGCAACTACAAGATCTCCCACTAGAAGTGTAACTGATTTTTTCTCTTTCAATCTCCTTGCTGTCGTATTTAGAGCATCAGCAAGTCTGATAATTATACTTTCATTCTCAGCAAGCTGAATATGGAAACTTGCTGGATTACTGATATTAGATACATACCCTTTAACTTTGGCATTCAAATAAATTTGGGGTTGAGGAAGGTCTTTAATCCGTGGCCTAATAAGGTCATATGGGTTTTGTGAGGATGTTTGATTTAATGCTCTGATAAAAGACTGTGATACAACCTTTAGTGGTTTTTGAAGCACACCCCTGTTCTCAAGAATATGTGCAGCTCCAGGGGCAATTTTTATACCCTTAAGCCCATCATTCAAAGAATTCTTCATTTTGTTTTTTGACACCGGTTCCATTTTATAACACACTGATGGTTTCAAAAACCTGGCATATATACTTTTGGGATGCATCAATTGATCCATTTTTCTTTCGGAATATGTTACTGGACTAGTTTTATTAATCACATTATGGCGATAGTTGTTTCCTGTTCTGCCTTTCAAAGAAGTAGTAAGTCTCTTATTCTCATTTATTTTATTACTCTTTTCCATGCAGCATGCTTGGTCACAATGTCTTTTTCCATAAGCATGAAGCAACACTTTAATTTTCTCATTTATATATTGAGATCCATCATACAATTCTATACCAAGCTGTCCATCTGACTCCTGTGACAATATTATCGCCTTTAATGGTTTTCCCAAGAAATTGTCTTTAAACCAACTACTGATTTCTGCTGGAATATCTACATCTCTAAGATCTGACAAAAAACACTTAATAGCTTGCATAGGTGTAAACAACAACTCTGGAAACTGAGCTGAAATGGCCCTCAACATATTTTCTCCTACTAATTGCTTATTTCCAAAGTCTACAAAATAGACTTGAAATTCAGATGATGAATCTGTTGGTACTGCTAAAGCTCTATATGAGAGACCATCCTCTACATACTTAGATATGCACACTCTCATTTTATTAGAATCATATTTTGGACAATTTTTGAGGTTACTGCTCTCTGTGATTTTTGTTTCTATCATCTCTAGATCTTTATTATTTCTGCCAAGCTGGCAATAAAATTTTTTGGGACTATATATGTGAGATATATATACTTCTTCTTCACTTCCAATTTTTATATTAAAGGAAGAATAACAGTAACTGTAAAGACTAACTAAAGATGGGAATGTCTCTGATAATGTGATATACTGAGCAGAGCCACGATTCATAAGAAATTCTTTTGCACTAGCAAATGAGGACTGTAAATCCACTAAGTTATATAAATGGTTGGGATGTATAATAACTAAGGCATAGATGATACAAGTCAATAACCCTCTAGATGAAGAGATAAAATTCCGCAAGTCTCTGAATGCTTTTCTTGTCCAACTGAATAATTTACAACTAACAGGATCAATAAAATGGTTAAGACAACATCTGAAGGCTTGGCTTTCTAGCAAGAGAAAACGTGGGTTAATTGCACAAAGATCTTTAATTAAAACCCTTTTTTGGTAACCATAGTCAACAAATACTATGTCAACTTCTTTTGATACTTGAGTCAAAACAGCAGCTCTATACCACTTCCCAGAATACTTAGCAACACAAGCCGTCTGCCCAATCTCGTAAGGATCAGAATGAATACTATAGTAATTCTGAATTTGCTCCATTAGTAATTTTAGGTCTTCTAACTTACATTGGAGCTGGCATGAAAAGTCACCTGGGCCATAATAATAGGAACATTTAACTTCAAGAACTGTTCCTGGTTTAAAACTATATTCTTTATAAGACCAGGATGACTCAGGTCCCACAGACAAGGTGAAAGGATTTTTTAAATCTGAGACATTAACAGCTGGGGACTTTGGCAAA
The DNA here is from genome assembly GCF_043159975.1 of Macaca nemestrina. NCBI lineage: Eukaryota > Metazoa > Chordata > Mammalia > Primates > Cercopithecidae > Macaca > Macaca nemestrina. The sequence continues at coordinate 21,108,732 of NC_092137.1, read as the reverse complement.
GACAAGTTATTTTCTACTAGGTTATTTGAAAGGTACTTTTTAGATTTAGGTCCTTCAAGAAGGGCAGATATGACTTTTTTAATATTAACTTTGTTTTTAGATTTTGAATTTAACATTGAATATTCACTTACAGATTTTGGAAAATATTTTAGTTCTACTTGACAATATTCTGCATATCCAGCTTGTAACATAAGAGAGATAACATCAATATTTTCTGAGGCTTCAACACTTTGAATATTTACGGTGTATTTGTCATCTTTTTTTGCTATAACCTGAAGCAAAATTGCTTTGTTCAAAACTAATTTTTTAAAATAATCAATTGCAGCCTTAGTCCATAAATCTTCAACAGGAAATATATGTGCAAGTGAACAGCACATTGCTAAGGCAGGTAACTCACAAAATTCTGGAAGCAAAATTTTTACATCAAAAAATGGTATGGAGTCAGTATTACCATAATCCAAAAAATAAACATTAATCTTATAACCATTAATTTCAGTGATGACAGCTCTGTAAAAACGTCTGTCCTTGCTATATCTAGCACAACAAAATAATCCAGGTTCAGGTTTTCTTAGAATCATTTCATCGTTTTCACACAAATCATAAAATTTGTTTATATTTTTCATTATTTCTTGAAATTCATTCTGATGGTCATTAGTGCGTACCCAGAAATTTGATGGGTTTAATACATATGCTATAAAAGCTATGTAGGCAGCCTCTATCTCCATTTCTACTGTTTCAATGGGAAAACCTACTTTTAAAATGCCTTTTTTATTTAGAGAGTCTATTGACCATTCAATATTTCCCATAAAACTCTCAACTGCAAAGCTGTTTACATCAGACACATTTGTCTCACTCAAGATACTGGATATTTTTGAATCAGACATCGGACAAAGTACTTGTGTGCCTACAGTCTTCAGTAGACACTTAGAATTAACTGTAGACTCTTGAGTTTGTAATGTCACGTAATACAAATGCTCATCCTTATTGAACCAATCAATGTGTACATATACCACTTGTCCTAATAATGCCTGTTTAAATATACTCAGTTGAAATGTTCTTGCATCTCTATCTTCACTGTGCAAACATGTCAGAGAACATGGAAATGAAAATAATGGTACTAAAATAAAATCTTGTTTAAGTTTCTTTACATAAATTGAGGGTATAGCCTCGCTACTGCCATAATCCATAAACCAAATTTTTACTTGATTTGGGGGCAAGAGCTGCTGAAGAATTCCTCTATGCCACTGTCCATTTCGCCTTCTGGCAACACAAAGTAGTCCAAAATTATCACATGTGGGACTAGTTTCTTGACAGATGGTATCATAATGTAAAGTCATATGTGCTGTCAAGTTTTCTAGTTCTGGAGTCCATTTAATTAACTGACAATAAAATTTACTTGGGCTCAATGCAGATGATACCTTTACACTTTCAGTACTTCCTACTGACAAAGATGGCTGCAACTTATCCAGAACATGTTGAATATCAAGTGAAGTGTCTTTATCACCTAATGACAATTCAGGTCTTTTATGTTGCGATAAATCTGGCATTTGTTGAGGGAATTCTTCTAACATTTCCACAATAAGACGAAATGAATCTCCATCAACAAGTCTTCCTAATTGTAACTCGAGAGCCTGAGATATAATTTTTGGCACTTCAAAAAGAAACATTTGCAGAGGTAAAATAGCTTGCACATAACCTTTCACTTGTATTCCTACTAATGACTTGAAATAATTCAAAGCTTTAGGGGACCATTTTTCCCCAACTGGTAGTATATTCGCAAAAATACCAAATACTACCCGTGGCGGTAGCTCAAATAAATTGCCACAGGCTGAAGCAATCTGTGGACCAGCAACTCTTAGTTCTTCTCCACGATCTATGAGGAGCACTGTATAGAGTTCATTTTTCTTTTCCACGACTCTTCCTCTCTGCCATTCTCCAGATACTCTTTCTTCCACCAAACAAAATTCATCAATTTCCACATTATTTTTCACTTTTGGAGTATGTTGTATTTCTCTCTGCAATATGTGGTAGTCAAACTCACATTCATTATTATTTATGCCTTGAAATTTCACCAGAATATCCTTGGGAAGACATTTAATATGTGATATTGTCAGATCCACATCTAAAAATGTTGGTAAGAGAGATGTAGAGTCCATTTTCTAAAAAGCAAATGATAATTACTCATTAGCTATCAAAGTTAACTGCAATTAGCCTTATGTTTGGCATATAAACATAAAACTAAAAATAATTATATGCCTGTATTTTATCAAATTTAAACATGTTGATAAAAATTATACACACTGAATAAGATGCTGGTGAAATAAACAAAATCTAACATTCACTCTTTTCTATACTTTTAAAATTTTTCATTGAAATATTACAAAACCTTTTTTTAATAGGAAGAATATCATCACTGGAAAACAGAGAGGAGCAACCTTTATTTTCCAGAAACTTTAACAAATTCCAGCTGGATATTAGACAGATGTGGTGTAATGAAAGGAGCCAAATTAGCCTCATTGGGGACCTCCTTCTCCTGTGAGACAACCACTTTCCTTCATGCAGACTCTTTCCAACAATCTATAACTCAAAGAGGTGAGTGCTAGAAGAAAGGGCAGATGGTGAACCAAAAAGGGGCACATTGTTTGCACTCCCCACTTTATGCTGAATTCGCAATATTTGGACTCTTATCAGTATCATTATGCAACCCCGGGATTCATCTTTGATTGAGGGAAATCAGCTGAGACCTGGACACCAATAAGGGAAGCCAAGCATAGAAAGACACTGAAGTAGGTTAGGTACATCCACACCTTATCACTGGCATGACTGGCCACAATAAGTGGAAAAGGGAAGGAATCTATAGCATCAAGGCAAAATTTTCTACCATAGCTAATCTGTGGATTTTTAGGATTCTAAAAATAAGGCAAATATGCAAGAAATATAAATAATCCCCAATTTCAGGCAAGAACCATCGTCTACTGTGACAGAATACAGCTCAACTCTTCCTTGACTCTGAGTTAACAGTCGACAGGCATCAATTTATTACTATGAGGACGAGTAAGAGAAAAACATTGCATGCCCTCCCCTCAAAAATGAGGGATCCTCTAAAAAAAAAAAAAAAAAAAACAAGGAAATGCTACTCCATAGAAATAGATGTACTGAAAGAAATAGCAAAGTCCTGTTCTCAAAAAGGTCAAAAGGTGAAAATATAACAACTAATATTAGGATGAACTATACACACATGATAGATTTAAAACTATAATGGGAAAATGAAACCTAAAATAAAGATAAATTAGAAGAAAATTTTGACAGAATACCCCAAAGCTCAGAGGAAAAAGATAAAAAGATGAAAGAGGAGTATATAGGGCCAGAATATAAACTCTCACCAAAGTCTAAATGTTGTCATTATTTAGTCACAGGCCTTCACCCAATTCCTATACTTTACTCAGTTTATAGCCCCATTAATTCCTTACATCAAGAGACAACCAGGTACTCTCAAATAATCCTATACTGCATTATACCAAAACTGTCTTCCTGGCATTCACCTAAAAGGCCCTGTGACCATTCACATGGGTACATGGGAAAGAAAACATTTACATACATCTTTCAGGAACCATGCCACCCTTTTTAATGTATAAAAAGTAGATGTACCCAGGAGATCTCCTTCATTAACCAGAGGTGGTATATACAGAACATGTAAGACAAAGCAAGCCCAAAGGCACAAGGAAGTTTTTAAATAGGTTATTCAAACTATCAAAAATCTACTCCTCCACATCACTGTCTCTCCATCAAACAATACAGATGGCCTTCTGGGGAATTTCACATCAGAGGGGGTAAACATCTGGTTTATACATGGCTCTCACTTAATGCCAGTAACATCCAGAAATACATTGCTGAGGCATTACACCCCAACCCGGGTGGGGGGCGGTAATGGGGGCAGGGTGTCAGACTAAGAAATGAAAGAAAATCTTCACAGTAGAAAGACCTACCATTACATCTACTTTGCCTAAAGAAGAAATTGCTTGAGTTAATAACCTATGCATATTAATATATAATGGCTAATAGTTTCTGCAGGATGATTAGGAATGCTGAAGGAATAAGACTGGAAGACTTATTACAAAAAAGTCTGAAGAAGAGGTATGTGAATGAGCCTCTATGAATTGGTACATAGGAAAATTTTAGGTCCCATGTGATGCTCACCAGAGGGCCCCACAATGAAAAAAATATCTTAATCAGGTAGACAGCATAACCTCTCCTGTCAGTCAGGATGTCAGTCAACCTCTTTCACCTGCCTCTACAGTGCTTACTCAACAGGATCATGAAGAAAGTTCCAAGTGTTATGGATAAAGCTCCTATCCTTGGGTGCCTAAAGACCAAATGAAAATAATTCAAAGAAAATTCAAGTATATATATACATCTTTTTAATTATATATATTTATATATAAAATGTATATATATCTTTTAAAATATATTAAATATATTATATATTTATATAATGTATATATCTCTTTTAAAATATATAATATATAAAATATATTTATATATAAAATATATTCTATACCTAATATAGATTATATATTATACAAATATATTTATAAAATATATTTAATAAATATATTAATAAATATATTTATAGAATATATTTTTATATAATATATAATAAAAATATATATTATATTTATATATTTTATATTTTATATATTTATATTATATATTTTTATATAGTATATATTATATTATGTTTGTATAATATATAATTATATTTATATATTTATATAAACTATCACAACGAGGAGTGATATTCAGTAAATTTAAAACTATTTTACACAATGAACAAATATATTATTTTAAAGACATAATTTAAATCAAGATGTTCTAGATCCAACCACTACTCAAATATAACAATCCTTAGAAGACTACTACATCACAGAAAGTACTTACACTGTATACACAGGATTCAGATATCAGTACTCAAATAATTGTGTGAAATTTGGCAAACTATTTTTCCTTAGAATCAGACTCTAAATCTGTAAAATGAAAAGTTTAATTAAATTAGGGTTTTTCAAACCATTTTTCTGCAGCCGAAATCTTAAACAAATGTAAAACGCAAAAGGTATTTTTTGCAAAAATCAAAATACCTATAAAGTGGATTCATTAGTGTTCTAACAATTTCATACGTTTATAAAATTTAATTGTGAAGTCAGTAAATGAAACTAATGAAGTTATTCTATTAAACACAAGCCAATAGCAGCCTCATCATATAATTTGACTTACGATGTTTGATAGCACAGTATCGGGAAAATCAGGCTTACAAATATGGAACAGTCTACCTGCTTCCAAAATTATACATGATCCAACACAGATAGAGCAAACAAAAATATGGGAGAGCCACAACTTAAATAATCAATGAGTTAATCTAATGGCACTAACTAGTGCTCTTCTCTGCTTTTAAATTTAGTATATAATATTTGAATGTTTTGTATAAAAATTGTATTTTAAAAAATCAAATTGAAATCCAAAGTTCCCAAACACCTGAATTAAATCTAAATAAAAAATATACAGCATCACAGTTCCCCTGAGGTTTGAGGAAAATATAATCTGCAAACACTATTAAAATTGATAGGGAAAACTCTTTCTATACTAAAATTTCCTGATTCTATAGAACATATATTACAGATAATGGCACTCATTGAAGTTTATCTTCTATAAATTAACATCAAATAAGTCTAGACCAGTAGAGTCCACTAGAAACACAATTAAGCCATATATATAAAGTAATCCAGTAACACCATTAAAAAGTAATTAAAAAGAGAAATCTATTTTAACTCAATATACCCAAACCACTATCATTTCAACATGTAATCAACATAAATTATGATATTTGATTTCTTTTTAATACTAAGTCTTCAAACTATGGTGTACATTTTACATTTAGCGTACATCTCAATTTGGACTAACCACATATCAAATGCTCAATAGCTATATGTGGTTAGTGACTACAGTATCTCAAAGTACAGGTCTAGAACTATGATACAATTTTACATTTTAAATATAAATTTTGTCAAAAATCTTAAAGCAGGTAAAATAATAGTTCCTTGTATTAATAACTCCTTATAATGCTTTAAATTTTTTTAAGGTTTTTAGTACACCAGTTTAACTGATCTTCACAATAAGATTCTTCATGTTTCATACCACAGAACTGAAGATCAATTGAAACCAAAATTGATCAAAATGGAAATGTAAAAAGAGATTCAAGTTTCTGATTAGGTTTTCTGATTATCAGTCCAGTGCACTATGTACATTATTTCTACTGCTTTACACTGTTGTTTCAACTAAACTACATAATCATGGGCAAGAACCAAAATAAAAATGAAAGATGCAAATACAAAAAAAAAAAAACCCACACAAACAAACAAGCAAAGCAACATTCTGGGACAGAATCTGCTTATTAATTCTTCCTTTTTCAAAATTTAAGATCATTCTGCTCAAACTTTGGCAGTATTCTGGCAAGGTTACTATGTTCCAAAAGACTGATTCAAGTTGAAGCATCTGTGCTTTGGTTTTCCTCCTCCCGTCTTTTCCATATATTCAGAATGGTTTCTAGATTCACCTTGTTAATGACACTGATGTGATGAAAATAAAACTGGGTATACTATTTGAGTATGCATATTTCAAAATCAGGGCTTATTTTTTTTTAACGTTCTTTACTGAAGTTCACAACGAGGAGTGATTTTTTTCCCCAAGGGAACATTTGGGAGCATCTGGAAATAATACATTTAGTTGTCTTAACTGAGGTAGAAAGTGAGTGCTACCAATCTCTAGTGGGTAGAAGCCAGGGATGCCACTGAACATCCTATAATGCACAGCAGAGCACATTCTTCCACAAACAAAGAATTATTCAGCCCAATATGTCAACAGTTCTGAATTTGAGAAACTGCTTTAATGAGAGCAAAAACAAATACCAGGTAGATAAAAGAACTAATTTATTGAAACTATCTAAAAGAAGTAGAAGAAAATACAAGAATATTTTTCTAATCTTACTAAGAGAGACATCTTTTAGGAGACAAAACCCAGAGGCCATACAATGTTTTAAATATATTAATTTTGTTAATCATAGCCAAAAAATGAAGCTGTAAACAACATTGAAATCAATTTAATTTACTGCATGAAGGATTTTCTCAAGACAAATATCTTCATCATCTATGACTCCACTATCATTCCACTCACAATCCACCAGGAAATTCTACTGGGTTCATCTCCAGAGCATATAAAAGTCTGACACTTGGCAATTCTGCTGCCACAACCCTGGTCTAAACTACCTTCCTCTGTCATCTGTGATACTACCTTCCTCACTAGTCTTTTAGCCTTAACTCCAGCCTATCCCAACCTGTGAATATTCTTAGCATTGTAACCAGAGTGATCTTTTTAAAATATAAGATACAATATGCTGAGAGAGAAAAAAAAAAAAATCAGTGGCTTCTAATTTCACTGAGTGAAAATTAAAACCATCAAAATGGCTTCATGAAGTCCAAAAGGGCTAACCATCACCACCACCACCACCAACACCAAAACCTCCCATGTTTTCTCTTACCTTATTTCCTATTACATTCCCCTCACTTATTACACTGAAGCTACAATGCCTCCCTTGCCATTCCACGAATCTTTCCACCTTTGGGCTTTGGGCTTAACTGCTGTCAGAGCATAGCTTGCTTCCTCACTTCCTTCAAGTTTTGGTCAGATGATCCCCTCTAGGTGAAGCATTCCCTGACTATTCTAATTAAAACTGTAACCGGCCGGGCGCGGTGGCTCACGCCTGTAATCCCAGCACTTTGGGAGGCCGAGGCGGGCGGATCACAAGGTCAGGAGATCGAGACCACGGTGAAACCCCGTCTCTACTAAAAATACAAAAAATTAGCCGGGCGCGGTTGTGGGCGCCTGTAGTCCCAGCTACTCGGGAGGCTGAGGCAGGAGAATGGCGTGAACCCGGGAGGCGGAGCTTGCAGTGAGCCGAGATCGCGCCACTGCACTCCAGCCTGGGCGACAGAGCGAGACTCCGTCTCAAAAAAAAAAAAAAAAACTGTAACCTCCCACAAACTTAACAGTCCCTAGCCCTTCCCTACCCTCTCTATCAAAAGCAACAAAAAAGTTCTATTAAACTAGTGGTTCTCAAACCTTTGTTCTCAGGACACATTTATAGTCCTACAAATCATTGAAGATCTCAGAGAGTTTTCATTTATGTGACTTATATCTACCAACATTTATCATTTTAGAAATAAAAATAGAAATTTTAAATATATTTAATTCATTTAAAAATACTAAACCCACTAAAAACATAGATATTTTCATGAGAGATGGTTATATTTCCTAAAACCGAAAAAAATAGTGAAAAGTGACATGGTATTATAATTTTTACAAATCTCTTTAATGTCTGCTTAATAGAAACTAAGCTGGATTCTCATATCTGCTTCTACATTCAATGTGTTGCAATAGGCTATTCTGGGTGAAGGATGTGAAGAAAATCTAGCTATACAGACACATAGCTGGAGAAGGGAGGAGAACATTAAAAGCTTTTTCATATAACTGAAGACATTCTTCTTTGATATGCACAACAACTCAATGAGAAGTAGTTTCTTCAAAGTTAGTTTACAGTGTGGAATATAAAATCATAAGGGAACTTTTTGTATTGTTAACTTAAAAATCTACTGGCCTACCTATCTTGTACTTTGAAATATTTAAATATGCATGATTTTATAAGATATCACATGGATTAATTTGAAAATATTGGTTAGATGTACAGATCTTCCATATGTGGACATACTACACTACCCAACATTCCCAAATAAAACTGACGGGTATCACCAGCAATCTCATCAGAAAAGTCATCAAATTTGGGGATACCATCAAACTCAGAATGGCAGACATAACTTTCCTGACTTTTCTAATTTTTGCTTTAAAACTTGGATTTTATCATTGACAAATACTGTCAGTTGTTTTCCTCCAAGTGAGGAGCTTGCTTCAATGTGCCAAGTACCCAAATCTGACTCAGTTTGCCACACTGGTTTGCAGCTCAAATCGTTACATCAAATGCTTTTCCTAGAGTCGATCTGCACAGTTCAGTATCAACAGATGTGCTTTTATGAGTACCTCCCATTTCATCACATGGAATATTAAAAAGACATATTTTCAAGGATCATGCTTCAATATCATTCATTTTTACTGCTAGATCAAGGACATTTTAAAGTGAAACTGCCACCTTTTTTATTGCAAGTGTTTGGTAGTAAATAATAAAATGACTACCAATAGTTTGGTGCCATTGCCTTGATTCACAGCAAGGTGCCAGCAGTTTTACCCACCATTGCTTTTGCACCATGAGTGTCAACATTAACACACTGAAAAAGGTAAACATTGACAAGATGCCAAGTTTATTCATGGGGAAATAATAATATTTTCAAAAAATGGTCCTGAAAAAAAATGGATACCCACATGCAAAAGAATGAAGTCAGACCCTGACCTCACACAATATACACGAGATGTTCTCAGACTTACGATGGTTTGACTTAAGATTTTTCAGCTTTACAGGGAATTTTTGGGGACATAACCCCATAGAAATCTAAGAGCTCCTTGCAACTTAAAAAGGAGGTACAGTTTCTACTGAATGTGTATTGCTTCCACACTATCGTGAAATTGAAAATCCTAAATTGAACCACGGTAAGTCAGGGACCATCTCTTTTGTTGCCAGCATTAAATGCATCTTCAACTTACAGTATTTTCAATTTAAAATGAGTTTATCAAGATGTAATCTCAGCTGGGCGCGGTGGCTCACGCCTGTAATCCCAGCACTTTGGGAGGCCGAGACGGGCGGATCACAAGGTCAGGAGATCAAGACCATGCTGGCTAACAAGGTGAAACCCCATCTCTACTAAAAATACAAAAAATTAGCTGGGCGCAGTGGAGGGTGCCTGTAGTCCCAGCTACTTGGAAGGCTGAGAGGCAGGAGGCAGGAGAATGGCGTGAACCCAGGAGGCGGAGCTTGCAGTGAGTTGAGATCACACCATTGCACTCCAACCTGGGCGAAAGAGCGAGCAAGACTCCGTCTCAAAAAAAAAAAAAAAAAAAAAGATGTAATCTCATTGTAAGTTGAGGAGCATCTGCACAAAAAGCTACTGAAAATGGATAAAAAACCTACGGATAAGAACTAAAGCTATCCATCCCTTAAAAAAATTGAAATAAATCTTCATGACTATTATGATTTAAATGTTTGCCCCCCCCAAAACTCACATTGCAACTTAATTACTGAGATGTGGGACATTTGATAGGGGTGAATAGGTCAGGAGTGTACTATCCTTATGAATGAATTAATCCATTCATGGGTTAACGGGTTATCAGGGAGTGGGATTGGTGGCTTTATAAGAGGAGGAAGAAAGACTTGAACTAGCATGCTCACCCCCTGTCCATGTGATGCCCTGTACCACCTCAGGACCTGCAGAATCTCCACTAGCAAGAAGGCTCTCACCAGATAGGGCCCCTTGACCTTGGACTTCTCAGCCTCCATAATTGTAAGAAATAAATTCCTTTTCTGTATATATTACCCAGTTACAGGTATTGCTATAAGGAACAGAAAACATATCAAGACAATAACCTAATTAGGCAATGGCTTCTTAAATATGGTTCCAAAAGCACAAGTGACAAAAGATTAAAACAAAGATCAATTGAATCATCAAAGTTTAAAAAAAACCTGTGCTCCAAAGGACCCATCAGAAAAGTGAAAAGTCAACCCCCCAAATGGCAGAAAATATCTGCAAATCATCTATCTGATAAGGGGCTTGATGCACAATATATGCAAAGACCTCAAACTTAGCAATGGAAAGACAATCCAATCTAAACACAGGCAAAGGATATGACTACGTATTTCTTCAGAAAAGATACACAAAAGCCCAATAAGCATATAAAAAGATAGTCAAATCATCGGTCACTAGGAAAATGCAAACTACAATGAAATGCCACTTCAGACACACTAGGATGACTTGTGTTTTAAAAAATGAACAATTACAAGTGTTAGCAAGAATGTAGAGAAATGAGAACCCTCCTGCAATCTGCATCTGTAAAATGGTGCAGCCATTCTCAAAAAGTTTGGTGATTCCTCAGAAACTTAAACAGCAATTCCATTACTAGATATAGATCAAAGAAAACTGAAAACACACATCCACACAAATATTTGGACAGGACCAATTCTCAGTAGCATTATTCCTAACAACTAAAAGTGAAAACTACCCAAATTTCATCAACTGTTGAAGGAGAAACACAATGCGATAAATACAAAAATTAGCGGGGCATGGTAACGTGCACCTCTGGTCCCAGCTACTTAGGAGGCTAAGGTGGGAGGATGGCTTGACCCTGGGGGACAGAGGTTGCAGTGAGCCGAGATCCTGCCACTGCACTCCAGTCTGGTTGACAGAGCAAGACTCTTGTCAAAAAAATAAATAAATAATAATAACATTTTTTAAGAAAACACTTATTTTCCCATGGATTATATTAAGTGACAGTAATTTTTCCTTCTTTCTGATTTTTTCATTTCGAATTTTTCTATAAATGGCCATACATTTCTTCTCTAACAGTCAAGAAAAAAACACTGAAACAAAATTCTTTTCAAAATGCCATAAAGTTAAAAGAAAATTTAGAAAAACATTTAAAATATTTTAGGATAAGGTGGACAATCTTAAAAAAGATAGAAACCCAAAAACCATAAAAGGAATGAAGAACACAGTTAGGTACATATATGCTAAAACTGCTATACAGAAAAGACAATCGGCCGGGCGCGGTGGCTCTTGCCTGTTATCCCAGTACTTTGGGAGGCCGAGGCCGGCGAGATCAGGAGATTGAGACCAACCTGGCTAACACGGTGACCCCGTCTCTACTAAAAATACAAAAAATTAACCGGGCGTGGTGGAGGGCGCCTGTAGTACTGGCTACTCGGGAGGCTGAGGCAGGAGAATGGCATGAACCCAGGAGGCAGAGTTTGCAGTGAGCCGAGATCGTGCCACTGTACTCCAGCCTGGGCAACAGAGCGAGACTCTGTCTCAAAAAAAAAAAAAAAAAAAAAAAAGAATAGCATATGAATAGACACATGACAGATTTTAAAAAAAAAAAACTGTAACATGGAATATAAATATAAAGCATCCTTAACATAGAAATATGTTCCATATCACTGGTATGGGGAAAAGAAAAATGAAAATTCCTCTTCCATGTACTGTGTTAGGAAAAACAACTGAATGATTATATCCAGAACAAATGAAGAAGATGTGGAGAATGAAAGTTCATAGATTCCAGGTAAGAGAATAAATTCTTTTTTTTTTTTTTTTTTTTTTTGAGACGGTGAGTCTCGCTCTGTCGCCCAGGCTGGAGTGCAGTGGCCGGATCTCAGCTCAGTGCAAGCTCCGCCTCCCGGGTTCCCGCCATTCTCCCGCCTCAGCCTCCCGGGTAGCTGGGACGACAGGTGCCCGCCACCTCGCCCGGCTAGTTTTTTGTATTTTTTTAGTAGAGACGGGGTTTCTCTCCTGACTTCGTGATCCGCTCGTCTCGGCCTCCCAAAGTGCTGGGATTACAGGCTTGAGCCACGGCGCTCGGCCCGAGAATAAATTCTTATAATATTTTTGTCATGTAAACTTATAGCACCATTAATCTTAAAATCCTCACATCTTTTGATACCAAGATTACTCTTGGTAATCTATCCTTATGAATATAAGAATATACACTGAAAGATGTTTATTGAAACACTTACAAAATTAAAACTATAAAACACTGCTAAGAGAAATTAAAGATGATGTAAATTAATTTTAAGGTATCAATTCTTCCCAAAGTCACCTACAGAACTGACATAATCCCAATCAAAATCCTGGAATGCATTTTGGTAGAAATTCAAACTTTTACGGAAATGCAAAGGAACAGAATGGTCTAAATCGGTTATAAATAAATAAACTGAAAAAGATTAAAGTTTGAGAACTTATGCTTACCTGAGTTTAAGACTAATTATAAAGTTACAGCACTCAGGACACTGTGGTACTGGTGTAGTACTGGTGTGGAAATATAATTCACTGGAACAGATCATAGAATCCAGAATTAAGACCTAGATAAAGTCAATAAAAGATAAAACGATTTCAACCAAGGTGCCAGCAATTCGACAAATGATGCTTTAACAGTTAGATAGCCAAAAGCTTAAAAGAGGGAAAAAAAACTGACCATATGCAAAAATTTATTCTAAATGGAATATAAACCCACATATAAGAACTAAATGTATAAAACTTCTCAGAAAAAAATAGAAAATCGAAGGTAACTTGACTTGGCAAAGATGTCTTAAATAGGACACAAGAAAATTCAAACTACTAAAGAGGGAAAAAAATCAATACATCAGTTTATCAAAATTAAAATATTTTGCTCTTCTAAAGACACAATAAAAAAACTAAAGGCAAGCCAGAGAGTGAGAAAATACAAAACATATAACCTAGAACCTGTGTCTAAAATATATAAAGAACTTTTACAACTCAATAGTAAAAAAAAAAAAAAAAAAAAAAAAAAAAAAATCCAATTTAAAAATAGGTAAAAGATTTAGCAGCCACTTTACCAAAGAGGATTTATGGATGGAAAATTAGCATTTGAAAAAGATGCTTAATATCATTGTCACTAAGAAAATGCAAATTAAATCACACTAAGATAACACTTCACATCTGCTAGAATGGCTGAAATTAAAGGGCAACCATACCAAACATTGGTGAGGGTATAGTGTAACTGGAAAGGTCACAGACTGCAGAAGGAATTGTAAAATGGTACAAACACTTGGAGAACAGTTTGGAAGTTTCTTTAAAAGTTGAATATATACCATATACCTTCCACATGACCCAGGCAATCCACTTCCGCGCATTTACTCAAGATAAATGAAAATATATGTCCATGCAAAAACTTGTAGGAGACTGTTCACAGCAAGTCTACTTGTAACAGCCAAAAACAAAACAACCCAAATGTTTGTCAACACAATAAACAATGGAACCATAGAATAGTCGTACCGCACAAAATGGAAACTATCCAACAATAAAAAGGAATGCTGTAATCCCAGCACTTTGGGAGGCCAAGGCAGGCGGATCACTAGAGGTCGGGAGTTCGAGATCAGCCTGACCAACATGGAGAAACCCCGTCTCTACTAAAAATACAAAAGTAGCCAGATGTGGTGACGCATGCCTGTAATCCCAGTTACTTGGAGGCTGAAGCAGGAGAATCCCTTGAACCCAGGAGATGGAGGCTGCGGTGAGACGAGGTCTTGCCATTGCACTCCAGCCTGGGCAACAAGACGGAAACTGCGTCTCAAAGAAAGAAAGAAAAAAAAAAGGAATGAAGCACTGATACTCATAAAAACATGGATGATTCTCAAAACAATTATGCTGAAACACAGAGGCAGAATATACAATTTATGAATCCATTTGTATAAAATCCTAGAAAATGCCAATTAATCTACAGTAACAGAAAAATCAATGATTGACTTGGGTAAGGGGAGCGCAGGTTGGAGTGGGACCAAAGGAAACTTTTGAAGGTGATGGATGTGCTTATGATGTCGTTTATAGTGGTTTCATAGAGGATACATGTGTCAAATGTCAAATTGTACAATTCAAATATGTGGTTTGTTATATCTCAGATATACTTCACTAAAGCTATAAGACACACACACATACACACACATGCACAGGCACACATGCACAAGCTAAATGTTCATTAATGGAGGAAAAGAATAATTCATAGAGGACCTATTTTAATATTTGTAATTATTAATAAAAAATTTCTATTCGCTCTGATCAATAGGTCTTAAGAATCCTGTTCAATTTGGAAGGAGGTCAGAGTAATATAAAAAAGATATTAAAATGATATCTTACATGTATACATGATTATGTGTTCATATACAAATAGAGGAAAGTGTGACGGGTACATATCAAACAAATAAATCAGGAGATGGAACTGGAAAAAGAGTTCTAGGGGGTAAAAGGGTATTCACTTGACCCTCTGTTTTAGCTGACATGCTGTAAAGAGCTTATATTTCTTGTTAATTTCAAAAGGTTAGAAAAATTGAATGCATACCAAAGTGGTACAACAATTAAGTGATTCATCAAAGATAAATTTCGTTAGAAAAGCACCTCCATACCTTAACTCTCTTTATGTCTTTTGGTCTACACTAACACACTCTCACACACACACACACGCACGCAACAACTCACACACAACTCGGCATTAGGATCTCTCACACTCACACACACACCCTAGCATTAGGATCTCTTCCTAACACAATCCTAGCATATCTCACACACTCACACACACCCTGGCTTAGAATCTAATTCACACACACACCATGGCATTACGATCTCTTTCTCACACATACACTGGCATTAGGATTGTTCTCTCTCACACACACACACCCTAGAATTAGGATTTCTCTCACACACTCACACACAACCTGGCATTGGGATCTCTCCCTCACACACACATCCTAAAATTAGGATTTCTCTCACAGACACACACACCCTAACGTTAGGATTTCTCACACACACACACACACACACCCCCTGACATTAGGGTCTCTCTCACACACACACGCTGACATTAGGATCTCTCAGTCACACTCACACACCCTGATATTAGGATCTCTCACACTCACACACCCTGGCATTAAGGTCTCCCTCACACACACACACACACACACACACCCTGGCATTAAGGTCTCCCTCACACACACACACACACACCCTGGCATTAAGGTCTCCCTCACACACACACACACACCCTGGCATTAAGGTCTCCCTCACACACACATACACACACACAACCTGGCATTAAGGTCTCCCTCACACACACACACACACACACACCTTGGCATTAAGGTCTCCCTCACACACACACACACCCTGGCATTAAGGTCTCCCTCACACACACATACACACACACACCCTGGCATTAAGGTCTCCCTCACACACACATACACACACACACCCTGGCATTAAGGTCTCCCTCACACACACACACACACACACACACACCCTGGCATTAAGGTCTCCCTCACACACACACACACCCCCTGGCATTAAGGTCTCCCACACACACACACACACACCCCCCCTGGCATTAAGGTCTCCCTCACACACACACACACCCCCTGGCATTAAGGTCTCCCTCACACACACACACACACACACCCTGGCATTAAGGTCTCCCTCACACACACACACACACACACCTTGGCATTAAGGTCTCCCTCACACACACACACACCCTGGCATTAAGGTCTCCCTCACACACACATACACACACACACCCTGGCATTAAGGTCTCCCTCACACACACATACACACACACACCCTGGCATTAAGGTCTCCCTCACACACACACACACACACACACACACCCTGGCATTAAGGTCTCCCTCACACACACACACCCCCTGGCATTAAGGTCTCCCACACACACACACACACACCCCCTGGCATTAAGGTCTCCCTCACACACACACACACCCCCTGGCATTAAGGTCTCCCTCACACACACACACACACACACCCTGGCATTAAGGTCTCCCTCACACACACACACTGACATTAGGATCTTTCAGTCACACTCACACACCCTGATATTAGGATCTCTCACACTCACACACCCTGGCATTAAGGTCTCCCTCACACACACACACACACACACCCTGGCATTAAGGTCTCCCTCACACACACACACACACCTTGGCATTAAGGTCTCCCTCACACACACACACACCCTGGCATTAAGGTCTCCCTCACACACACACACACACACACACCCTGGCATTAAGGTCTCCCTCACACACACACACACACACACACACACACATACATTAGGATTTCTCTCACACACACCCTGGCATTAGGGTCTTTCTCACACACACACCCTGACATTAGGATTTCTCACACTCACACACTCTGATATTAGGATCTCTCAGTCACACTCACACACCCTGACATTAGGGTCTTTTTCTCACACACACCCTGACATTAGGATCTCTCAGTTACACTCACACATCCTGACATTAGGATTTCTCACACTCACACACCCTGGCATTAAGGTCTCCCTCACACACACACCCTGACATCAGGATTTCTCTCACAGTCACACACTCCCCGGCATTAGGATCTCTCACACTCACACACACCCTGGCATTAGGATTTATCTCACACTCACACACACCCTGGCATTAGGATTTATCTCACACTCACACACACCCTGGCATTAGGATTTATCTCACACTCACACACACCCTGGCATTAGGGTCTCTCACACACACACCCTGACGTTAGGATTTCTCTCACACTCACACACTTCCCGGCATGAGGATCTCTCACACTCACACACCCTGGCATTAGGGTTTCTCACACACACACACGCACCCTCGCATTAGGATCACTCGATCACACTCATATACCCTGGCATTAGGGTCTAACACACACACACCCTGACATGAGGGTTTCTCACACACACACACCCTGGCATTAGGGTTTCTCACACACACACACCCTGGCATTAGGGTTTCTCACACACACACACCCTGGCATTAGGATCACTCTGTCACACTCACACACCCTAGCATTAGGGTCTCTCACTCACACACACACACCCTGAAATTAGGATCTCTCTGTCACACTAATACACCCTGACATTAGGGTTTCTCTCACATTCACACACCCTGGCATTAGGATCACTGTGTCACACACACCCTGGCATTAGGTTCTCTCTCACACTCACACACAGCTTGACACTAGGATCAGCCATCACTGACCCCGTATGCTGGGTGCTCCCCTCTCTGATAACTGCATTTTTCGAGGAAGGGCTCTGCTCCCAGGTGGGAGAGCTGAGTCTGAGCCGCCGCCGCCATTAGAGGTAGGGAGAACAGAGGCAGCCGAGGATCCCACCAGACTTCAGCTCCCAGCCCGCCCCTGGGAGGCCAAAGCCCCTGTGGGTCAGAGGAGAAAAGTGGGGAAGTACCATGGAAATCAATAGTACCTGGAGCAAGCTAACCATACATAAGCCGAGCTGGGGTTTACCAAAAATCTCTGCGGCGGGTCAGGCCTATCTTCCCGGAGCTGGAAAAATACCGCTAGGGCCCAAGATGGCCGGAAACTCGGGCCCTGTACCCACCCCCTCGTAATCCCGCAGCGGCCCCAGGGAGCATGTGCGGGCTTGAAGGCCGAGTGCGGCAGGGGAGGCCTGCAGCTGCGCAAAGCGTCCCGCCTGACGCTGTCCCTGCCTTCCTGAGGGCAGAGGTTGTATGCGGCCCGGTAAGGGTAGTGCCCACTGGGAGTTCTTGAAGCTGGTATTAGGCTCCAGGTGGGCAGCCTTACAGCCTTGTCTCTCAGGGACAGGCCATGGAGAGACTCTGGACGGGCTAATGTGGTGGACAGGATGTAGCCTTGTCATATGGGTGTGACACATTGGGGTGGTATCACCCCACTTCCTGGCTGTCCAAGGCTTGGAGATCATGCAGACACATCTATCTTGCAACTACCAGGATAGAAACTCAGGAGTCCCCAGTGAATTAGTGAAAAGAATGTCTATTTATTGAGCACCAGTTAATCAGATATTTATTTAAGTTATTGCATTTAATTCTATTTGTCTATTTTGGAGACTCTTGAATTGGGTCCGTGGATTCGATGGTATTAAAGTATATAATGTTAATTTCCTGACCCCCGTGGGTATGTTAGGGTTATGTAGGGAAAAGTCCTTGTTTATAGGAAATAGACAAAGTAGTGGGGGTTATTGGGCATAATGCCTGTAGTTTACTTTCAAATGGGGAGGTGACATGTTCTTTCTACTCTTCTTGCAACTGTTCTGTAAATCTGTAATTTTAAAATAAAAACTTTATTTGAAAAATTACACTAGTCTCATAAAATGAGCCACACAACTCTATTTTTTTGTGTTCGGCAGCAATTTATATGACATTATATATAGGAAGAACAGAAAGTAACTGTCCCTTGAAAAATTAGAAACTCAACTATATTAAGTCATCTGGGTAGGTATTTTGGGGGAGGCAAAATCCCAGCACTTTGGGAGGCCAAGGTGGGTGGATCACCTGAGGTCAGGAGTTCAAGACCAGCCTGGCTAAAGTGGTGAAACCCTGTTGATGAAACCTTGTAAAGTGGTGAAACCCTGTAAAATACAAGAATTACCCAGGTGTGGTGGCACACACTTGTAATCCTAGCTACTTAGGAGGGTGAGGCAGGAGAATCGCTTGAACCCAGGAGGTGGAGGGTGCAATGAGCCGATATCACGCCACTGCACTCCAGCCTGAGTGACAGAGCGAGACTCCGTCTCAAAACAAACAAACAAAAAAGTCTTCATTGCCTATATTTATTATTGTTTGTTACCCTGAAGTGTAAATTCCCCTGAAACACTGAACAAATAAGCAGCTGTTTAAAATAGTAGCATCGTGAAGCCTTCCTTTGTAGGGCCATTGTGTCTTTTTCTATATTATTCAAATTTATGTGAGACATAAAGCACAGCAGTAGAAATGGAGTATTTTGGTGCATGTAGGGCTGTTGATAATTAGACACAACGTGGAGTTGACCATGAGTAGAGTTGCCAGATTTAGCAAGTAAAAATACAGAAACCCAGTTAAATTTGAATTGCAGATAAATAACAATTTTTTAGTATGAGTATGTTCCAGATATACTAAAACACTGAAAAATTATTAGCTTCTGAAATTCAAATTTAATGGGTCATTGTATATTTTATCTGGAAACTCTAGAAAACATAAGGACATTGTTTTCTTCCATCTCTTCAACATTTTTAAACAATACAATGTACCCAAGGGAAAGTTCTGTTAGAGCAAATCCAAAAATGTAAGTAAGAAGTCTTAAGGTACTTAAAACTCGAAATAAAGAGGTACTTTATTTCATTGAGGCTGCACACTCAAACTCCAAGGTTTTGTAGAAATGAACTCATTATAAAATTGAAACTTCATTGATCTGGCTGGGCACAGTGGCTCACGCCTGCAATCCCAGCACTTTCGGAGGCCAAGGTGGGCAGATCACTTAAAGTCAGGAGTTTGAGACCAGCCTGGCCAACATGGCAAAACCCCATGTCTACTAAAACACAAAAATACAAAAATTAGCAGGGCATGGTGGTGCACGCCTGTAATCTCAGCTACTCGGGAGTTTGGGGCACAAGAATTGCTTGAACACAGGATGCAGAGGTTGCAGTGAGCCGAGATCACACCACTGCACTCCAGCCTGGGTGACAGAGCAAGATTCTGTCAAAAAAAAAAAACCTTCATTGACCTGTACACTGAAGATGTGTGCACTTTGTATATATTTATGTTATACCTCATTGAAAAAAGAGTTTTGAAAAAGTGTCTTAAAATTAACAGTATGTTTTCTGAGTATATGTGTTAAATAAGGCATATCTAAGTGAAATAATAACACATATAATTTTTTTAGAGTCTTTTTGTTAAGCTTCCCAGCAACTACGATTGTAGACAATTCTAATGGCTAAGTAGAAAATCATTTTTCAAGTCAGGTAGTCTCTAATTGTAGTGCTTTATTTTTTTAAAAAAAGATTGAGGAATCTAGGCAAGTACCCAATTATCAGTAAATTAATCATCAGTCATTACAGATAGGAGAGCATTAGGGGTATGAGAGCAAAATGTTTAAGAACCACTAAGTTATACATTCTCTTGGTAACCTGAACTTTTCCCCTTATTTATCATAATCTATAAATACATGCCTATTGATATGATTATTTGATGTGTGTTTCTCCAACATCAAGTCTCATGGAAATAATACTAAGCATATTGTTTATCCACAGTGAATCTAAGTCAAAGATTGAATAAGCAAGTGGATTACTGTGCAAGTGGTATTTGCAGTCCTAGGAGTAGTTGAGATCATGCAGAAACAGATAAACAGAGAAGAGGATGGAACGCTGGAAAACAGCAAAAGATAAACAACTCCTTTTAGTACAAAAACCATCATTTGCGCAACTTTTTCCCTTTTTCCCTTTTCCTTTCCTGCTTTGTCCCTAGAGAGCATAGTGTTTTACACACAGAAACAATTTCAATGTTAAAATAAACTTTCTTCCCCAAAGGTGGTCTAAGACACAGAATACGTAATTACTGTTATGAGTGTTCTTTTCAGGGAGATAGTTACCTTAGAAGACTGCACCTTGTTGTCTTCACTGTCTTGTAGAAGAAACAGATGTGAAATACACAAGATATAGGTAGTCCCATAGCCCCTTCAAAGAAGTTACGAGTGATCTTTCCTCCTAGCCTGACATCAAAAAGTTAATTTTTTTGCTATCACTCAGTTTAATAAATCATCTCTGAGTGCATCATACACAATCATGTCACATGTTCTAGTCATCGGTAAGAATGTTTTCCTTCTAGTTCCCATTTCCTCTAATATGCTAAGATCAAGTCCATTTTTTCTGTGTTTCTTCCACTCACTTTATAAAACTTTAGCTATAAATAAATTAATATTGATGACTTGCTCAGATAGTCCCTATCTAGTTGGACTTGGTTTTCTATCTTGTCAGTTTTGTATGTGCCACTGGGAGGCAGCATGAACTTGCCTACTGATAATCTGTCTTGATGCCTGTACATCTGCAGTCATCCTGTTACTTTTTAAAGAAAGATGTCTTTTTTATTTAAGATGTAATTAAATCTCACCTTTTTTAAAAATAATACTCAGTGATAATGGGACGTGGGGAAGCAGAGATCATCATAGGCTTGTGTTAGAATGTTAATTAGGGCAATTTGAAAATTACTTATCTGAAACCTTAAAATTGTTTATGTCCTTTGCTCTGGCATTCCCCTTCCCCACACTTACTCTCCCCTTCCCAGCAATTTCTCTTTATGAAATTATTGAGATTGTGAGCAACGACTTAGCTACAGGGACATTCAGTACAGCATGCTCATACAAACATCAACTAGAAACAATATAAATGTCCAACAAGAACAAATTCTGGTCATATAATAGATAGCTCTGCGGCTGATAAAAATGATATTATTGAAATTTTTCTGAAAATGTGGTATACATATTACCATATATGGTCTACAAAACCATTGTAAGTGGGACATGAAAAGGAAGCATGTCTCCCTTTCACTGTATCTCTTATCTGGTCCCAGAAACAGTGTTCCGGCTGTGTGGCCTCCCTCCTAGACAGGCAGGAGGCTATGGCTTCCCATACACACCCAGGCTCTTCTCTTCCCCAGCCTCCTCTAGGACTTCCTTGTCCTATTCCCTCTCCAAGGCCCAGGCTTCATCCCACTCCCTTTATTATTTTTTTTTTAAATAAAGAAAGCTGTAAAACAATGTCATCTCCATCTGAAGACAACAACAAATCCAAATAATCATTAATTTATTTGTTAGATTTCTCAGCAATATTTTGGAGCTTTTATTATAAAGGTTTTGCACATTTTGACAAGCTTTTTCTTTTTCTTTTCTGAGACAGGGGCTCACTCTGTCACCTGGAGTGCAGTGGTATGATCATGGCTCACTGTAACCTTGACCTCCTGGGTTCAAGTGATCCTCCCACCTCAGCCTCCCAAGCAGCAAGGACTACAGTCACGTGCCACCACACCTGGTTAATTTTTAATATTTTTTTTTAAGAGATGGGGGTCTAGCTATGTTGCCCAGGCTGGTCTCAAACTCCTGGGCTCAAGAGATCCTTCTGCCTCCACCTCCCAAAGTGCAGGGATTACAGGGATGAGCCACCGTGCCTAGCCTCCAATCCCTTTCCTTCCCACACAGCTCTTTCTGGTTCCCCAGCACAGCCCTCCAGGTGGTCTGGCAGCCAGTCAGCTCCACCCTCATTGCCCTCAAGCTCCTTTTCTTAGTATTTCCTGAAACCCCCAGCTCTGCCCCTTCCCCTAAGCTCCTGTCTACCTTCTTGTCCTGTTACGTGATTGCCATATCCCTTAGAGAAAACCTGTCCTAATTGCTTTTTTTTTTTTTTTTGGAGACGGAGTTTTGCTCTTTGTTGCCCAGGCTGGAGTGCAGTGTAGCGATCTCGGCTCACTGCAACCTCTGCCTACCGGGTTCAAGAGACACTTGTGCTTCAGCCTCCCCAATAGCTGGGATCACAGGCGCCCACCACCACACCCAGCTAATTTTTGTATTTTTAGTAGAGACAGGGTTTCACCATGTTGGTCAGGCTAGTCTCAAACTCCTGACCTCAGGGGATCCGCCTGCCTTGGCCTCCCAAAGTGCTGGGATTACAGGCGTGAGCCACCTCGCCGGCCCCTCCTCACTCCTCTCCTCCTGCCTCCCTTTTGTCCCTGGAAGTCCCCAGTTTCTTCTGTATGCCATTGCTCCACCCTTAGCTTCAGCACTCCCTTCCCCAAGCCTACAAAATAGACTTCTTTTATCTATTCTGGCCCTTTTATTTTCTACTCCTATTTCTTCTTTATAGCCCTCCTTACTTCTAACCAAAGCTTCTTTGCCATTTAATATGTTTTGCAAGTAGAGCTTCCCCAAATATCTTGTTTAAGAAATAATCATAAACATCATCTAGATATATTCCCAACTCAGTAGTGAGGATAAAGTGTTTACCTTTTCATAACAATAGTCACAAATATGTGGCAGTCAATTTCTTTCTGTAAATGTATAGGAGCTAGTTAAATTCCTAGTTCAGAATGTATAAAATTGGTGAATTTCCCAAGGAGAAATTAAAAAGTAGTTAATATTTCCTATGAGTTCTATGATTTAGAGAATAGTTGGGAAATGAGAAATAAGATAAAATACAAGTAAATGTTTTTCTAAGTTCATTTAAATTCGATCCTAAATCTCACTTGAAATTCATTGTGATCTTTGTGGAGAAGAATTCTTTTAGAAATTGGAAATTAAACTGTAAAAAATAATATATGTTGTTGGTTCATGGTTCATGTGTATTAGAGCAATATAATGTCTCTTATCAAGAATTGCCTTTAGTATGGAACATCATTTATTAATGTCATCCAGTCATGGGTCACATTATTACTGATGAAACAGAAAAGCAAGTCCCTTACATGCTATTCTCAAAGTCTTCTAAAAGTGTTAAGGTAAATTGAATAAAATCTACATTTTATGTATTTGAAATATAGCAATGAGTAGCCAAAAAGATATACATAAGCGTCTGGCAAATATGTGGAAAAAAAAGTTTTTAGTAATATGGATACACGTCAACTTTGGCCACATATCATTACCTTAAGTCTCGCAAGAAGAATTTTGAACATTTTTATCTACCATTGTCAAAGATTGACTAGTTCTATATACCTTAACTTTCTAGATTTCTGAACCTTATTTCTTTAAAACACAAACCTTTATTTTAAGCATTTCAGCTAGAATTTCTGTAAAATTGATTATATTTTATACACATCCTGTCTTCTTAAATGCTCACACCTGTAATCCCAGCACTTTGGGAGGCTGAGACGGGCGGATCACGAGGTCAAGAGATCAAGACCATCCTGGCCAACATGGTGAAACCCTGTCTCTACTAAAAATACAAAAATTAGCTTGGCGTGGTGGTGTGTGCCTATAGTCCCAGCTACTCAGGAGTCTGAGGCAGGAGAACCACTTGAACCCGGGAGGCGGAGGTTGCAGTAAGCTGAGATCGCTCCACTGTACTCCAGCCTGGGCGACAGAGCAAGTCTCCGTCTCAAAAACAAAACAAAAAAAAAAAACAGTTTAACTTTTACTGGATAGTTCAAGGTCTTCATTGTGATTTTCTATTATGGTACAATGGAGGCCAAGGAAGGAACTGCTAACCCCATGCTCAGCGGCCTGAGGAAGTAACAAATGTTCTTATGTCTGCTTTTTATTGTTTTGTTATCATAACAGTAAAAAACACCATCTGCATCTAACTGCTTTCTCTACTATTGAGAAACACTACTCCGTGGGTCTCTTCAATGCCTAGATGTCTTAGTGGGTTATGCCAAGGATGCAAGGCCCTGACCACTCTTTATCTAGAATATTTCTCATGGCCATTTCCAGTGAGCAGCGTTGAGAAATGCTGTAAGCTCTCCTTTCAGCCACGGCTGCTGTCAGTGGTACATTTTCTAGGGTCCACATTTGTCTCCCACGACACAACCCATGTTTGTGCAAGCATAGGTCTAGGACCACCTAAGCTGCCCTGCGGAACTGGTGCTCCAGAAACCAATGCAACCAAGTTTGCGCTCCAGCTACTGCTTTCACTGTGGGTAATTGTTTTTGACTCTAACTCAGGAGGTCTTCTATCTTCTGTCAGCATCCATGACATTGTGGCAAGCTGACTTGTTAGCTTGCAACAGAGTAAAATCTCAGACCCCTCACAGTTCTTGTAAGCTACCTTTCAATGTGTTGCTTAATTTATGCTTTAGCACACATGTATTAATTATGTATGCCTCTAGAAATATGTAAGATCCAAGGGGAATATAAAGTGGACAATAGTTGGAGCCTCCCTTAAGAAGCTTTCCCTGGTGAGGAATGCAGACACTCAAACAGATTTTGTAACAAAACATGATTGATATTAAAGTCATGGAGATGGGAACCAGAAGGTCAGGGATAACTTTCTGGAGGAGGAAACAATTAAGTCTTTAAGGATGAGGACTTGACCAGGCAGAGACAAAGGACATAGAGGAATGTTAGAATAATATAAACCAAGGAGAAACACCATATAAAATGTACACACTAATTTTGAGATGCCTCTTGATATCAGAAGGGTTAAAATGCGAAGGAAAAGAGTCTCTTAGAATTAAGCAATTAGCATAATTTAAAATAATTGCTGGTGACACATCTGTGAAATAACATATAATTAAGTGTCTATTTCTCAAAAAACAGGAATACTATTTAAACAAATTGAATCATTATCTAGAACTAAAACTCTTGGTGATGTCAACATACTTTAGAGGAAGAGGAGCATAGATAAGCATGAAGTTAAAGTCTCTTACAAGAATTATCTTACTTGGTGTGATGAAGCTATGTATTATTAACTGGACATTATAAGAAAATATAAGTATAAATAGGTTTATTTAAAATGTAAAGTTACAAACCCTATGGGCAAAAAAAGTTAAAATTCAGCTATATGTGACTTGCAAAATATACACTAAGAAAACACCATATGCAAGATTGAAAACGAAAGGATAAAAAGTATATACCATATGTACCCATTATCTATTGCCACGATAATCCTGTATAACAAAAACCACATGAAAAGTAAACATTTATGTGATGCCCACATCTGTAGGTTAGATGGGGTCATCTGATGGGTTATCAATGGATTAGCTTTGCTCTCTCATGTATTTGGGGGTGTGGCTAGCTGGTTCAGCTCTTCCTCACATTTCTCTCATCATACAGCAGGCTAGCGTGGGCTTGTACACATGGCAGTAGCCAGGTTCCAAGAGACAGTAGGAGTAAGTGCACAGTCCTTTTAAGGGACAGGCTCAGAACTGGCACATCATCATTCCAGAAAATTCTATTGGCTAAAGTAAATCACACGACCAGCCCAGATTCAAGGAGCAGGGAAACAAACTCCTATACTTAATGGTAAAAATCTGCAGGTGATCTGCAAAATGTGTGGATACAGGGAAGAATAAAGAATTAGAGATGTTTTTGAAGTTAATCTTCTACACCATGCAAATTCTAATGGCGATAAAGTGGGTTTAGCCATGTTAATATCAGCCAAAAACAAAAAGATGATAATGGAACAGTCCTTTACTCTGACCACCATATTTAAAACCACAACCTCTCTTCTGCTCCCTCCAGTTCCCAAGCACCCTTCATCTGTTTTGCATTTTCTTTGTTCCATAGCACCTATAATAATATAATTTACTTATCATGTTTATTTTTTTAGTATGTGTTTCCCCTGGAAGAATATAAGCCCACTAGGGCAGGATCTTTGTATTTTTTGTTCACTAGTATTTCCCATCTACCTAGGGCAGTGCCTTATATGTGGTAGTTATCCTGAAAGTATTTGTTGAATAAATTAATACACCAAGAAGATATCAAAATTATTAATATATAATTGTGGTAGTATCTTAGATTACTGCTTCCAATTCTTTACTCTCCCCATGTAAGAGAATTATATATTCATCCCCTTTACCATATAACTTTGTAGTGCCACCCTTGAGACAGGGTTAATTTGCCAGCCCTGATAATGTTGAGCTTAATTATGTGATTTATCTCAGCCAACGGGGTGTAAACAGAAGTAACATCTACCAGAAGCTTTAAACATGCTTTTGTGGTGTGGTTTTCTCTCTAATAAATTCCCGTCTTGAGAAGAACAGGCTCTGAGCAGTCACTGGTCCTGGAGTTAACAGAATATGGAATAAACCTGACCCTACCCAGCAGGATAAAGCACAGCCACCCCAGCTGACCTACAGAGCTTTCAGCAAGAAATAAATGCTTTTTGGAAGCCACTGAGATTCTGGAGTTCTTTATTATTTCATATGGCACTGGAAACTTAATATAGCACAAAAACGTAATAGTAAAACTTCTAAGCAGAGAGCAAAATCTGAAAACTACATGAGAAATTGACAAGTCAGATCATGGTAAAAAATTTTAACATACCTTTATCAGAAATTGATACATCTAAAAGGCCAGCCATGGTGACTCATGCCTATAATCCCAGTACTTTGGGAGGCCTAGGTGGGCAGATCACCTGAGGTCAGGAGTTCGAGACCAACCTGGCCAACATGACAAAACTCCATTGCTACTAAAAATACAAAAATTAGCCAGGTGTGGTGGCGGGTACCTGTAATTCTAGCTGCTCAGGAGGCTGAGGCAGGAGAATCGCTTGAACCCGGGAAGCAGAGGTTGCAGTGAGCTGAGATCATGCCACTGCATTCCGGCCTGGGCAGAGAGCAAAACTCCATCTTAAATAAATAAATAAATAAATAAATAAATAAATAAATGAAAGAAATTGACACATCTAAATGGTAAAATAATTGGTATGGTTGTAGTAAGTTTGACTAAATGTGGTCCATTAGATATATAAATGCAACACTGCACCTAACATAGAATATGCATTCTTTTCAAATATATATGGGACAATATAAAAAGCAATCAAATAGTTGTTCACAAAAATTTCAACAATTTGAAAAAAAAAATAGTTTCACACAGCACATTATCTGAACTTACCAAATTAGAAATAATAAAAGGCATTTTTTTAAAGTATTTTGAAACTAAAACTACATCCC
The DNA here is from genome assembly GCF_043159975.1 of Macaca nemestrina. Lineage (NCBI taxonomy): Eukaryota > Metazoa > Chordata > Mammalia > Primates > Cercopithecidae > Macaca > Macaca nemestrina. The sequence goes on along the minus strand of NC_092137.1, from coordinate 21,080,537 downwards.
TAAGTAACTCATGGAACATAACTCATGAAACGAAGTCACAATGGAAACTTTAAATGATTTCAAACTGAATTGAAAGTGCAACATACAAACACATGTAGAATTGTGGAACAGTGAATGCAGTGCTTAAATTCCTAGCCTTCATAACATTTAATATCCTTTTTTTAATTACACTTATTTTTAAAATACATACATTTATATTAAATGAGTTAAGTTTTCAACTCAAGAAGGCAGATAAAGAACAAGGAAAACTGAAAAAAATTGCAGGGAGAATTTCACTTTCAGCCATGATAGACAAATAGGAATGGGATTTATCCTAACATCTTAAATAACTTGAAAAGGAGATAAAATATGAAACAGTGGTTTTTAGACATCAGAAAACAGGCAGTGCTGGACAGTGATCCCAAAGAGAAGGGAAACAAATAAGGTAAGCCTTATGATTGCCCGAGTTCACTGCCTGAAGAGAATTTCCAGACTACAGTGCAATGAGGAAAACAAAACAGAGTCCAGCAGCCTTGCTGACTTAAGAAGACAGAATTCAGAATTTTAGGAGGTCAGGAGATACACACAGACAGCATCAGAGATCTGCAATAGGGTTCCCCTCTATGTCTTTGCATAAGTGTAGATCTACACATACATGCAAGGAAGTTACCTAATGCCAAAGAAAGAGCCATCAGAAAGGAATAGGTGCAACAATGCTCACAGCTCACTTCTCATTAGGAGTAGTCCATGCTCAAACCAACAAGAAAGAAAGACTTCCTAATACTTGGAGCATCAGACAGAATCCTCAAAAAGGTATTGCCTCAGTAATGGGAGCAAATTAACCCTAGACTAAATCTGCTTTGGATTTACCTAAGACTTAAAAACAAGCTTTAAAAAATAATTCATTTCAACTAACTTAACTGAATCTCAGAATAAACCCCAAAAATATCTAAAGAAATAAAATCCAGCAACCATCAGTGACCAGAATCCAATGGCAAATCACCAGTTTATGCAAGCAGGCAGGAAAATACTACCCACAGCGAGAGGGGGCAAAAATCAATCAATCAATCGCAGAAATGGCAGGGATGATAAATTTAACAAATAAGAATGTTAGAACAGCAAAATCAACTCCACACTTTAAGAAGATAGAGAAAAACATGAACACAAGGAAGATATAAATAAGACTCAACTTGAATTTTAGGAGTGAAAATATAAGATGTGAAATGAAAAATTTACTAAAAATAATTAGCACACTAGACACTGCAGAACCAAAGAGTAATTTACTTTGAAGGCATAGCAACAAATACTATCCAAAATGAAAGAGTGAAAACAATGGGACAATGTCAAAGAGGAAGGAAACAAAAGCACTTGAAGAAATAATGGCTGAAATTTTAAAAACTTGATGAAAACTATAAAACTTCAGATCCGGAAATCTCATTGAAATCTAAGCAGGACACATGAAGAAAATCACACCAATACACATCACAATCAAATTGGTGAAAAACAATAATAAAGATGAAACCTTAAAAGAAGCCAGAATCGGGGTTGGGGCATTACATGTACAGCAGAACAAAGGAAAGAATGAAAGCAACTTCTCATCAGAAACCAGACAGACTTTAAGACAATGCTGTGACATCTTTAAAACATCGAAAGAAAAAACTGGCAACCAAGAGTTATATACAAAGCAAAAATATCTGTCTTTCAAAAATGATAGCTAAGTAAAGACTTTCATTGACAAACAAATGCTGAGAAAATCATCATCCAGAAAGAATTTTAATTTTTTCCCACTACAAGAAATACTAAGGGTAGTTCTTCAGGCAGAAATTAAATGACACCAAATGGAAATGTGGATATACACAAAGAAAGAAGACTTTTGAAAATTATTAATATATAAAATAACCATTAAATAGTTTTCTCATTAAAATAAAACTTTAAGAAGTTATTGTTTAAAACCAAACCAAAAGTTTGTTGAATGTATACTGTATTAGAAGTAAGTTTTACAATAGCAAGAGCACAAAGGATAGAAGAGGGAAATGAAAGTATACTGCTTTAAAATTCTTACGCTGGATGGAAAGTGGTACTTTTTTTTTTTTTTTTTTTTTTTTTTGAGATGGAATCTTGCTCTGTCGCCCAGGCTGGAGTGCAGTGGCGCCATCTCAGCTCACTGCAAGCTCCGCCTCCCAGGTTCATGCCATCCTCCTGCCTCAGCCTCCCTAATAGCTGGGACTACAGGTGCCCGCCACCACGCCCAGTTAATTTTTTTTTGTATTTTTAGTAGAGACAGAGTTTCACCATGTTAGCCAGGATGGCCTCAATCTCCTGACCTCGTGGTCCGCCCAACTCGGCCTCCCAAAGTGCTGGGATTACAGTCGTGAGCCACTGCGCCCGGCCGGAAAGTGGTACATTTTGATTCAGTGTCCAACTATAAATAGTTCACAATGTAATTGTAAACCCTAGAGAAAAATCTAATAGATATCCAAGACTGGAGATAAAAATGAAATTATTTAAAAAAAAATCAGCTTAACCAAAAAAAGGCAAGAAAATGGAGAAGAGGGAAAAGATATAGAACATAAGAAACAAATAGCAGATGGTAGATAAAAACCTAACCATACTAATCACATTAAATGTAAGTGGTATAAATAGTCAATTAAAGACACAGTTTGTCAGATTGGATTAAAAAGCAAGAATCAATTGTATGTTGTCCAAAAGAAACCCACTTTAAATATAAATACACAGACAGGTTAGAAGTAAAATAAGAGAAAAATAAATTCCATGCCCATACAATCCAAAGAAACTTTGAATAGTCATAGTAATATCAAATGAACTAGATTTCAGTGCAAGGAATATTACCAGAGAGAAACAACATGAATACATAATGACATAAGGTTCATTCATTAAGAAGATATAATAGTCTTCTATGTATATGCAAATAATAACAGATTCAAAACATCTGAAGCAAAAAAAGTGTTAAAACTGAAAAGATAAATGGAAAATTTCACAATTATAGTTAAAGATTTTAAGTGTAGACCAAGGAAAAAGAAAATCAGTAAAGGTGTAAAGACTTGACCAATATTTTCAATTAACTTGAAATTGACATTAAATAAAAATGTCACCTAACAATCTTTGTAATTGCACACAAAACACGTGCCAAAATAAATCATATTCTTAGCCATAAAACCAGTCCGTACAGATGTAAAGAATTCAAGTCATACAAAGTATGTGCTATGACCACAACAGTTAAATTAGAAATCAGTAACAAACAGATATATAGAGAAACCCTAAGTATTTGAAAATTAAACATACACTTCTAAATAACTAAGGGTAAAAGAAGAAATCACAAGGGAAATAGAAAATATATTGAACCAAATGGAAATTAAAAGGCAGTGTATCAAAATTTCCTTCTACATGTTAGCATTGAACAACTGGAAAAACAACATATGTTAGCACTGAACAACAGGAAAAACTAATTTTAAAAATTATCTATAATATCATCATAAATATGGGCCAGGCGTGGTGTCTCATGCCTGTAATCCCAGCACTTTGGGAGGCCAAAGTGGGTGGATTGTTTGAGGTCAAGAGTTTGAGACCAGCCTGGCCAACATGGTGAAACCCTATCTCTGCTAAAAATACAAAAATTAGTGAGGCATGGTGGCGCTTGCCCAACTACTCAGGAGGCTGAGGCAGGAGAATCTCTTGAAACAAGGAGAGGACGTTGCAGTGAGACTTGCAGAGACTCCATCTCGAAGAAAGAAGGAAGGAAGGAAGGAAGGAAGGAAGGAAGGAAGGAAGGAAGGAAGGAAGGAAGGAAGGAAGGAAGGAAGGAAGGAAGGAAGGAGAAAAGACAATGAAATACTTAGAGAAAATACATTCAATACCTGTACACTGAAAATTATAAAATGTTCCTAAGGGAAATGTTTAAAGACCTAAATAGATGATGACATAGTCAATGCTATGGATCTGATAGCTTAATACTGTTAAGATGTCAGTTCTCCCAAAATTGATCTACAGAATTAACACAATCCCAATCAAAATCACAATTGGCCTGGTTTTTTTGTTTTGTTTTGTTTTGTTTTGTTTTCTGAGACCTAGGCTCACCCTATCACCTAGGCTGGAGTGCAGTGGCATGATCTCTCACTGCAACCTCGGCCACCCAGGTTCATGTAATTCTCCTGCCCCAGACTCCCGAGTAGCTGAGATGACAGGTGCCTGCCACTGCCCCCGGCTAATTTTTACAGTTTTTAGCAGAGACAGGGTTTCACCATTTTGGCCAAGCTGGTCTTAGAACTTCTGACCTCGTGATCCACTCCCCTCGGCTTCCCAAAGTTCTGGGATTACAGGTGTCAGCCACCACGCCCGGTCACAATCGGCCCTTTTAAAAGAACAAAATTGTTAAGATTTGCCCTACCATATTTCAAGACGTCCTCAACAGTCACATAATCAACACAGTGATTTATGTAGAGACACATAGATTCATGGAACAGAATAGTCAATTTTGACAATGGAATACTAGTTAGCACTTAAAAAACAACAACAACAACAAAAAAAAAAAACTCAAACTATGGATACATGTAACAACATGGACATAACTCAAAAACATTATCCAAACTGAAGCAACCATACACAAAAGCTAAAATACTATTCATTTATGTTCATATGAAGTCTCAGGAAAAGCAAAGCTATAATAATAAAAAGCAGATTCGTAGTCGCCAAGGCTCAGGGAGAGAAACGAGGGAATTAACTGCAAAAAGCCATGAGGGAACTTTCTGAGCTGCTAGAATGTTCTGTATCTTTATTGTGTCGGTGATCATACTACTGTATACATTTGTCGAAGGTCATTGAATTATACACTTAAAATTGGTGAATTTTATTGTATATAAATTATGTTTCCATAAAACTGAAAAAATAAAGATGGAACCAATAAACATAGAAAAGTACAACAAGAATTCATGAAACAGAAAAATAAAAGAAAGTTTTATCTTTGATAAAGCTAATAAAGTGGACAAACCTCTACAGGACTTACCAAGAAAAGGAAAGGCAAACTAAAAATATTACGAGGAAATATTGCTACAGATAAGGTTGAGTGAATGCTATGAACACAAAAGAGGAAAAGCCCTCTCAGTAGGGTCATGTGGCTTAGTCATATGATGGACTGCTGTTCTGCAGTTAAAATGAATGAACCGAATCTATGTGCATCTAAAAATCATGGAAACATACCTTTAAAATAAAATACAAATTGCAAAAGGATACACACAATTGTATTGATTTGCGTAGATGTTAAACAAACAATAGTGTATATTGTTTATGCAAGCATACATATATAGAAAAAAATTTAATATATGAGATTTAGAATGCCAGTTTACCAACTTCAAGATATAGGTTTCCTCTGGAAGGAAGAAAACCTGAAGGAATGAGAGATAGGGATACAAAAGGGAACCTTGGCTATATCTTTATTGTTTTATTTCATTTGTGTTATAAAGAAACTGGCAAAAAGACAGAGCTGAAGGCAAAAAAAGCAAAACAGTATTATCTTTTAGGCATTTTGGTCAGTAATTGTCTGTTATATTACTTTTGGTATATTTTAAATGTTTCATAATAGCCAGCCATTACTATAAACTTCTGAATACTGATCATGTATGTGAATAATCTCACAATTGACATAGCTACTAGATTTATAGACAAGAGCCAATACATTTTAGTTTTATCAGTAAGCTTTATCGGAAGTATTAACAAATTGAGAATTATATTGGTAGATCCTTAGTTACAATTATTTACTGATTCCTGAAGAAGGCCAGAGTTAACACTAGTATCCAAGAGATAATTTCAACACGTCACTACATGGCAGATATTAAAGGCCATATCATGATTAATTGTTGCTAAGGGTGAATGAGTGCCCTGTGATCCCATCCTTGCAAATGAGGTCAGAGAAATGCCTGTGCTTAGAAAAGAGTCAATGTGATGAAAATCCAACCAAGAATTAATTGTACCATGTCCTTCCTATATCTTAGCATTTATCACTTTGAATCATAATTGCCTGTCTGCTTGTATGCTTGGCACACAATAAATAATTAACTGGCTAACTACTCTCCAGGAAAGTAAGTTCCATGAGTAGAGGGATTGTGTCTATTTATCCCTAGCTCCTAATATGGTGGACCTCGCATGGAGTAGGCACCAGCAAACATTTTTTGAATGGCTGTAGGGGGAGATAAGATGCTGCTACTTCCATAAAAATTTCCTAGATCTTCATCTGAAAAGATCCTTCCTCTCAAGTTTATAACTCTTCTTAGAATGTTTGACATGTTTCTTGTAGTTACTTATATTTATGCATCATTTCCACAACTACATCGTATTTCCTTTCAAGTTTCTTGAGAGCAGGGAATATTTCCTTTATGTAATTTGTTACAGAATGATGGAAAGTGGAAAGCAGATGAAAACCTTAAACCTAAAATTAATTCATTTAAACACTTTTCTAAATTCAGTGGAATTATACTGACCTTAAAGTAAGCAACTTTGAATCATTTAAAGTGAATTTCACTTGCATGCATTAAGTTATTTGGTAGCAACGAAATGGACTATAATATGTCATGCCATGCCACCTACAGGGCTAGCTGCTTGTTTACTCAGCGATTACCTGTTAAACCCTAACGAACAAAGACAGCTGCCAAACATTTTCTAGGTCATTTGTTCTGTTTGTAAACAGAAAGTGTACAATATTTAACAAGTTGTAATCATTTGCAAACGAGATTTATGCAGAATGAAAGAATTACAAAAGAGAAGAGGGAAATGAATGCAAGTCTTAAGTGCTTAATGACCCCATTAATTGAGAGGGAGGTAATTGGAGAAATTAAACAGAAGAGGTAATGGCCTTAGAGTTATTAACCTATTCTGAGAGTACTGCTGATGCTTACCAGGTGGTTTTCTTCTAAACTGAAAGTTGAGAGTCAGTGTACCTTAATACAATAGTTCTTGAATCTGGCCAATCCTAAGAATCACCTGGAAAGCTTTTGAACAACACAAGTCCCCTGAGATCCTCTTCTTACTTTCTTAATCAAAATCTTCGGGGTGGGGCTCAAGCATATGGATTTTTAAAAGCTGGTCAGGTGATTCTTTAAATTTTTTTATGAAAAGCAGGCTCAGTTTAGACATCATTGCTTTAGAACAAGGTTTTTCAGCCTTGGCACTGATACAAACAGGAGACATAGAAATACTAGGTAGAAAAGGGTGGGGTCCCTGGCAAGCGTTCTGCCCTCAAACCTGGGCCTGCAGCCCCAAACGAGAACTTCACAACCCTGTTTTCACGCCTGAATTTTGCCTTTTCAAAAACCACTCTGGCCCACCACACCCCTAACCCTGTACCCATAAAAAGCCCAAACTCCAATGGCAGAGGAGCAGAGCAGTGCGGCAGAGAAGGAGAGAAGAGAAGAAGCATCTGAATGTCTGCACATCAGAGACTATGGTTGGAGAGGAATTTGGCCGTCCCAGGCTGAACTCCAGGGGAAGATTATCTTTCCACTCCATCCCATTTCCAGCTCCCCATGCCACTGAGAGCCACTCCCATCGCTCAATGAAATTCTCCGCATATACCACCCTTCAATCTGCTCATGTGACCTGATTCTTCTTGGACACTGGACAAGAATTTGGGACACACTGGGTGTGGGAACCCAAAAAGGCTGTCACACTGACACTTCACTGAGCTGTTTAACATTTAGGCCACCAGTGGATGGCAAAGCTAAAAGACCATTGTTTGTAGTACATGCCCTCTGGGGTTTTAGAGGTTGCTGACAACCCCTAGACGCTGCCGTGGGCCGGTACGGGGTTCATTCCTGCGGACACCCAAAGGCACTCACCCCAGCTCCTGCACCCGCTCACGTTTGTGCTCCCCTTCCCGCAAGGGGTTTGAGCATGGTGGAGAAGTAAATGAGCCACACCCCTGTCGCAAGTCCCGCAAAGGTATCAAGGGAACTCTCCCATCTGAGCACTATTGACAATTTAAGACAGCTAATCATGGTGGAGGCTGCCTTGTGCCTTGCAGAATGTTTAGGAGCATCTCTGGCCTCCACCCAGTGGATGCTTCCCTCCCCTAGATTATAAAAATCAAAACATCTCAAGACATGGCCAGGTTCTTTTGTGAGGTAAAAATCACCATCAGTTGAGAACCTCTGCTTTCATGCTATGGAACAACACTGACAGAATTTGCTGCAATAAGGTGAGTAGTCTCTGTCTGTACTGTCTAATACCAAAGCCATAAACTAAATATGGTGATTGAGCCCTTGAAATGTGGCTAATGCTGGGCATGGTGGCTCACACATGTAATCCCAACACTTTGGGAGGCCAAGACAGAAGAATCGTTTAAATCCAGGAGTTCAAGTTTAGCCTGGGAAAAAATAGAACCCATGTTACAAAAAAAAATTTTTTTTTCAATTTTCTGGGCATGGTGGTGTGTGCCTGTAGTTAGTCCCAGCTACTAGGGAGGCTGAGGCCAGACGATTGCTTGAGCCTTGGAGGTCGAGGCTGCAGTGAGCCATGGTCACACCACTGCATTCCAGCCTGAATGACAGAGTGAGACCCTCTCTCAAAAAACAAAACAAAAAAAACAAAAAAAGAAAAAAGAAAAGAAAAACAGTAATGAAAAAAAAGAAGTATGACTAGTGTGATTTGGAACTGAATTTTAAATTCTATTTTATTTTAATTTTAAAAGCAGGACATGATTTGTGGCCATAATGTTGAACAGCACAGCTTTACAAGATTCAGATCTGACTGTAGGCAATGAAATCAATACAATTGCCTCCTAAGTGCTTCTGAGACCTGCCATGTATGTATAATTTACAAGAATAGAAAATCTACCTACCCGCCTGTATGAATAAGAAAAATATCTTAGGACGTTATAACTAAAAGAAAGTTTACTAGAAGTTTTGTTTTCTAAGGGCTACCCAGGAAATACTGTTTGTTACCACCATTGATATCCAGATTATGCAGTCTGGCTAGGGATAGCCCCTTTCAGTCCCAACCATGATCTGCTTTTACTGTCCTTAACATTTTCTTCTGAAAAGTTCTCACTGTTGCCTGTTTTCTCTCAATTCTTAACTAGTTAAATATACAATAACCATATGACCCGCAATTTCACTCCTAGGTATATATTCAAGACACATGAAAATATATATTCACAAAAACACTTCTACATGAATGTTCATAGCAGCATTATCCATAATAGCCAAAAAGAGGAAATAACCCAAATGCCCATCAACTGAATGGATAAACAAAATGTGGTATATCTATACAATGGAAATTTTTTGGCAATAAAAAACAATGAACTACCTCTGTTATGTGTTACAACACGGACAAACCTTAAAAACAGTATGCTAAGTGAAAGAAGCCAGTAACAAGCCACTACATATTACATAATTCCATTTATGTGAAATGTCCAGAATGAGGAAAAATCTACAGAGACATAAAGTGGATTATTGATTGCCTAGGGCTTGGGTAAATGGGGAGATTTGGTGGTAACGGCTATTGGGTATGGCATTTCTTTTGAAGGTGATGAAAATGTTCTAAAATTAAATTGTGGTGACAGTTGCACAACTCTGTGATTGTACTGAGAACCATTGAATTGTATCCTTTAATTGTGTGAATTATAGGGTACATGGATTATATCTCAAAAAAGCAGTTTAAAAATCTGTCAGTATAATCTATCACATTAACAGATCCAACATGAAAATCTGCATGATCATACCAATTGGTACATAATATTTATTTTTGAAGTGGAAGTGGCCTTTGGAGATGCTATTCCAAAAATAGTCTCTCCACCGGCTACCACTCTTCTCATTTCCAGGAGAATTGAAGTGACCCTGCATTGTGTCCAAGCTTGGGCCGACAATCCTTGAGCAAGGCCCTTCCTCAACAACAAGTCATCCTACTCTAAAGGTCCTACTATAGGTCCACAGCCTGCAACTGAAAGGCCCATCCTTGTAATTCCTGAGTTCTTTCAGCCTCTCCAGACCAGAGGAATAATGGACACGTGAACATCACCAATGAGAAAAGACAAAAAGATTAGAGGATGCCAATATCCAGTCTAATTTTGTCGTGAGCCAGGCTGGTCAGACCTTGTCCTGGATGGAAAGTGCTACGTCATGGAAAATAAACAGCTTCATCAGGGCATGAAAGGATGACATTCACTTTTAGGGGCTTGAGCTCTCTCTGTAGCCCCAGGTAGAGCCCATTCTCCAACTTTAAACTCACTCAACTCAGATAATTTCACAGGAAATGAATATGTTTCTAGGTTTTTTGTTATGAAGTGACAAATCATACTGAAAATAAGTGCCAGGCTCATGCTGTGTGAGCACTGACAGTTCAGAATTCCTTGAAGTACACAGAAGGTGGGGAAGGGAAAATAGCAAATGTCAAGGGAAGTAAAATCTTACATAATATAAACAAAAAATTATCTAAGCAATTATGCTGCTAGCCTCCAGAAGACATAATGTCACATGAAGCTAAATAATTTAAGTGGTTAGACAGAAATCTGTTTTGAAATTATATGAAGAGAAGGACATTGGAAGACACAAAGAACTGGCTTGTTAAAGAAAATCGGGTAGGGAGGTATACCAATTCAGTGGACAGAGCAGTGACAATAGATTTAAAAACAGTGGCACAGGCCAGTGTTAACTCATTTCTGACCTTTCTTCCATTCGCTGGGGGTGCTGATGGATACACAGAGCTAAGTCCTTTGGAATGGTTCCGGGAAAAGTTTGATTTATTTGGAAGGCCAAGTGTCATCCTAAAGATAAGCTGTATCAACTGCTCTGAATTTCTTAAATCTAGATATAGTGGCAGCCTTCCCTGACCCTCAGTGTCAGGCTGGATTAGGTACTGCCTCTTCTGTGTTCTGACAGCACCCTGGATGTACCCTTAGTATAGCACTTAATGTATTATTTTTGAGGATTGTTATTTACCTGCCTTCCCCATTGGACAGCGAATTTCTCAATAACTGAGACATTGTTGGCATTCCTGTGGTTTTCAGTTATCAAGGGCCTCTTATCAGAGTTTATAGGCAAGCAAAGTTTCTCATCTCTGGTGGGCAGTGTTTTACTTTCAGGTGTTCCACAGGCCAATTGGCTTCTTCCCAGATTAGGTAAATCAAAGGGCAATGCCATACCTGGACTCTGTTGCAGACCTGGTGGTGAATCAGGCTGTTCTACAATACTGAGTTCCATTAGTATTTGAGCTGAGCTCCAAAATGAATGCCTGCTACAAAACTGCTCACTTAAGTGGGTTCAATATCATTATATTGGCTTCCATTCCAATGTTTTTCCCTTGGCATTGTTACAGAGACTTCAGGCATTGGAACTGCACCCCTTCCCCATAGGCACCCTGGTGAGCTTTTGTTATTCCAGCCATGTTTATGTAGGATGCTAAAGAAACAAATTGCTCAGGGACACTTATAGAGCCTGAAAGAATTCATGCACCTTCCCTGTTGCTTTGCATCGTGGGAGGTTATGTCTAGGCAGCAGGATAATGTGGCTGTTGAACATTCAAATTTATGTCTCAGATCATGTACCCAGGTCCCAGATATGAAATCAGAAAGTTTATGATGTTCCCTACATGCTCCACATCCCCAGACCTAATCCCCCATCTTGTTGTCTTTTTTGTTTCTTTAACCCATTCCCTTTCTCTGAGCAGAACTTATCAATGACTTAATGGATTATCTGAGCAAGAAGTGTGTTTTCATCAAAACTTCAGGTTATGATCTTTCCACTTACACCAACTAAATAAACATTACAGCAGACACAGTTTCTTTTCTGTGTGTCAGCGCTGACACTATCTCGGTTTGAAAAAAGAGAGCAATAAATAAAGTCCATGTGTGTCCCCAAAGTAGCACCGGCCTGTTTGAGATAGTAATTATCACCAGAGCTATAAGAAGTCCTTTTGGGAACTCAGTCCTCCTGCTCTTGCTACCTCTAGGGATTAGAGAGAGGGAAAAAGACATGCACTGCTCTTTTTTCTGGGAACACACACAGATGGACTTCGGATTGAAGAAATCTGTGTTTGTCAAAACCTTTGGCCAAAGTTATAAATCTATGTGCTGCGTGGCAGGGATGTCTTTGACTCTGGAACAAAGAACAAAGAGCATTTTTGTTAGTCATGCTGAGGAAAACACTGAAGAAGCAGAAAGCCCAGGAGTGTTGAGACTGCCCCGCCTGTGCTAGAAGAGCACCCTGCCTTCCCTTTTAGCTTCTCAAAGAGAAAGTCCACTTTTAATGATGATAAGTTTAGACTTTTCACAGACTCATAAAACGTCAAAGTAACCAACAAACACCCTGGTGCTTTATTTCATTGTTGAGCTGAGTGAGTGACGAAGATCCAACATCACAAAGCCCCCAAAATTCCCACTATACTTGGCAAGATTCGTTAATATACATACATATTTTTTGTTTCACAAATATACTTTCATTGTAGTCCATTTAATATAAATATAAAATATAAAATACTAATATAAAAGTACTAGAAGAAAATTTGCATATTCCCGTCACAGCACATTTTGTTTGTCGTGCTCTTTTGTGATTAAAGATATAATTGACGTGGTAAATCTTACAGAATAAAAAAGAATAAAATGTGGGTCTCAACTTTTTATTTGTCAATCCTGACATTCGCAGCTGATTTCACAAAACATTAAAGCACACTTGGACAGGGACCTTGTTTGAGATGGGTGGTATATTACAATAGGCTGTAAAAGATTGTGAAATCAAGCCAGCTCCATGGGAATGTGTACAGCACACATCTTCTGTGAAGCTCTGGCAGTGCCAAGAAATTCTTGTCCTCCTAATTGGCCAAATCCTGCTTTCATCACTTGCAGATCATAGCCCACAATCAGTAGAGGGCTTCCAGAGGTGTATGATCTTACCCCTGAGTTCTTATCACAGACACTAAAATTCAGGCAGTTAAACTCAAGAGAAAACAACTGGGTAGTGAAAACAGAAAAATGATTGACATTTGTGGATTTCTGTTGTTGATCCTGCACTGATTAGGAGCCTCCAGCTGCCCTGCAGAAGGAAAGAGGCAGATCTTTGAAGGATGGTTTCTAACAACTTGTGAAGTTACCTGGGGTTAGACAGGAGTTCTGGTAAGAATGAGGATCAGCTTGGTGCTAAGCCAGGTTCTGTTGGCCTTAAATTCATGTATTTATTGAAATGTTACCTGGTTTGGAGTGATCTTAAGTTGTCCTGTAAGCTCTGTGGGACCCCATGGGCCATCTGAAGAAGTCTACTTAAAGATGCTGGCCCCCTGGATCTGGGATTGATGTGTACACCCCTGCCTTTTTCACCTTGCTTTCCATGGCATTCTTCAATTTCCAATTCTGAAATTTAAAAGCAAAAAATTGGCACTCTGCTGGCTTCAGTTTCATCATCTGTGCAATGACGGGTTGGACGGGATTATCTCTGAGTAGTCTCCCCAGCTCTGCATTCTGTGCCCCATCATTCTAAAGACTAAATGTCCTGCATCAGGCAGGAACAGTGTGATCACTACTCCAGGTCACCACTTCTGGCCTGTTCAAAAAGCTAGCGTATTTACTAAAGTGACGCTTCTGTGCTTCAGTGATTGCCCCACAAAATCCAGTTCTTCACTTATCATTTACTGTGTAAGAGGCTAAGGCCTATGACAAAGGGGGCTTCAAAGAAAGGAGAATGAAAGAAAGCAGATGTAGGTGAGAGGCAATACTTTTGCTTTTTTTTTTTTTTTCAATAATTTGCTTCTTATTTTTGTCTTTTTGAGTTTCAGATGCACATCACTTATTAACTGATTGCCACTTTTGTTTACATAGCATACTGCCTTCATTTCTCAGCTAGCAATTTCTTAAATGAGTTCTAGAATAGTTTTCTCTTAATTTCAGCATTCTCCTGACAAGGTCTTTAGAGCGCTTGGAATGCACACTAATTTTCAAAAAGGTTTGTTATTTTAATCTCTAACAATTGTGAGGTGGAAAGCTCTAATTCCTTCTTTTGAATAGCGAGGAAAGTGAAATGCATGGATATTGAACAGCTCAAGACAGCGGAATTGGTCTTGCATTCAAGGTCACTAAATGGTGTACAAATAGAGTTCTGAAGGAGAGAGGAGGGACTGCCCAGCATGAATACAGTCACATGGATATCTAATTTCCCTACAGATTGCTCTAAGGCAGATAGCTCATTGGTGGCAGCATCTACATAAATACCCAGAGAATTTTGTTTCTTCACCAGATATCTTCCTTCTACCCTTTTTATCTTAAGTCAACTCCCTTGTCCCCACTTTATGACCCACCACTCACAACACGTAACATTTGGACATTGAAATTGTCCCGTTTAGGCTGGGCACAGTGGCTCACGCTTGTAACCCCAGCACAAGGAATTTGGGAGACCGAGAGGGGCGGATCACGAGGTCAGGAGGTCGAGACCAGCCTGACCAACATGATGAAACCCCGTCTCTACTGAAAATACAAAAATTTGCCAGGTGTGGTGGCACGCGCCTGTAATCCCAGCTACTCAGGAGGCTGAGGCAAGAGAATCGCTTGAGCCCAGGAGGCAGAGGTTGCAGTGAGCCGAGATTATACCACGGTACTCCAGCCTGGGCAACAAAGTGAGACTCTGTCTCAAAAAAAATGGAAAAAAAGAAAAGAAATTATCCCGTTTAATCTCAGGTCGAAAGTGTAAATCCTTCAAATCTCCCAGAAGAGCAGAAGAAAACCAGCTCAACAATAATATAGAAAGTTAACTGGTGAGGTTAACTCAGAACCCCCAGGTGAATTAGGTCATCTCTGACCCCTCCCCTGAAGACCTCATGAACTCTGAGGGTATGAAATGGAATTGAGGGTTGTGGGCTGCATTCTCCAGAGATCGAGGATGAAGGAGTTGAGAAAACAAGCTTCATCCCCTAACCCCAAAGAACAATTTACCTCACTAGTACAAAGCCGTTGGGTAGAATCTATGTTTTAGAATCAGGTAACTTGAAGAAACGATGTGAAGTCATCCAGTTATTTCATCCCCTACTTTCAAAAAACTAACAAGGGTGCACTGAATTACTTCCTTGCCTTCAGACATGTACTAGGATGAACTCTATAGCATTCTTCAGGACTTGCATTATTTCAAAAAGTCCTTTGGTAATCCTTTCCAATGTCTGACCAACACCTACCAGCCAGTTAATATCTAACCTAAACCCTTCCTGGTACTTATTGAAGCCATTTATTTTCTTTGATACCTTGGGAGGCATGGGAGAGCAGCAGGTCTCCTTTTCAGGAATCTTTCTCAATGCGTGAACTGCCCTTACTATAATGCAGTGAAACATTCAAGGGAGAATCTCAAATAACGTGAACTGTTTAATTCTCAAATAATAAAGGTAATCTGGTAAAGTTATAGTTTTGACTTTTCCACCTACTAGCTCTGTGCTCTTGGGCAAGTGATGTAGCATCTCTAAACTTCAATGTATTCTTTTGTAATGTAGCTGTAATACTCAAACCAAAGATTATTATAAATATTCAAAAGCATAATGCATGCAAAAAATGGTCAACTGTGAAACACAATACCAATACTAGGTATAGTAATAATTATCAATTTGTCATGAAGATTAAGTCAGAAGAATCATGGTGAAATAACAAGTGTTGGGAAAGTATGGAGAATCTGGAACTCTTGGGCATTGCTAGTGGGGATGTAAAATGGGACAGCAGCTATGCAATTAATATTGCAGTTCCTCAAAAAAAGTAAACATTGCCAGTGATTCCACTCCTGGATATACATCCAATAAGAGGTGACTCAAACAGATATTTGCATACCAGTACTCATAGCAACATTATTCACAATAGCCAACAGGTGGAAACGATCAAAATCTCCATTAATGACTAAACAGATAAGCAAAACGTCATATACACATAAACACACACACACACACAAAATGGGATATTCTTCAGCCTATAAAAAGAATGAAGTTCTGACATATGTTAAAACGTGGATGAACCTTGAGGACATTATGCTAAGTGAAATAAGTCAGACACAAACGGACAAAGATCGTGTGATTCCACCTATATAAGGTACCTAGAGTAGTTGAACTCAAAGAACAGAAAGTAGAATGGTGGTTTTGCCAGGGGATGGGGAGAGCTTGTTTAATGAGTAGAGAGTTTCAGTTTGGATGAAAAGTTCTAGAGATGGGTGGTGGCTGCACAATAATTTAAATGTACTTAATGCCACTTAACTAGATATTTTACAATAGTTAAAAGGATAAATTTCATGTTATGTATATTTTGCCACAATTTTAAAAAGAAGCAATGGTCACCACATGGTCCTTACTCGGCAGAGGACTGGGGGATACAGATACAAAAGAAAAGATAGAGGAGTTACCATTTCGTTAGGGATACTGGATAAATACATAAAACAATCAAGACTGATAGACAACTACTTTGTGATTCAAGGCTGCTGTAAGAGGGGAAAGGAGAGGTAGTGAGCAGGCTGGATTAGAGTGAAAAAAGAAGGGCTGCTTCATGGACATGCAGACCTGGGTTACACATAGGTCTTTGATGGGCACAAAACATAAAACAACAACAACAACAAAATCCTTGATTCTTTTCAGGCCTCAGAAGCATTTTTCTAGCAACTAGTACTTTGGGCTTCACCCTGGAAAACAGCCACTTTCCTCCAGTACCAACTTGAACTCCAGGGATCCTATGAAATATTGATTCATTAGCATTTTATATTGCATAACACCTTCATGCCAAGACACTGCCCAGAGAGCTAGAGAAACTCTAGCTAGACAATCTTAAATACATGTTTAAGATTGGGACCTGGGAGAAATGGCATAGAGAAAATCCAAAGGCCAAGTATTGATTGACAAATTATCTGGGGTAAGCTGAGATAAGCAATAGTAAATCATTAATGTCACTAAAGACCCGCAGTTCAATCCAGAGGAGCACAATCTTTTCAGTGTGCCAAAAAAGATGCAGCTCTGCTTTGGTGATGGCAGAAAGAGGTTATGAAAGTAGATTTTTTTAGACAGGGTGACATCAGGCTGCGTAATATAATGGGAAGAGCATGGACTTTAGTGACAGACAGATGTGGATTCAAATGCCGCTATATCACTTACTACCTTGTGAATTTGACAATTGTTTCACTTCTCTTAGCTTCTCATATGGAGAGTAATAACACCCACATCACTGGGTTTGGGACAAGATGATGACAATTTATATAATGTCCTTCACACATAAAGGACACTTTAATAATGAGAAAAAATAGCGATAAGGTTTTCAATGGAGGCAGCTGTGATTGCTTCCATACTATAATAAAAATATTATAATAGTGCTAACATATATAGCACTAACATTATCCCCAGGACTATTGTAAATACTTTATGTTATAGACTCTTAACTTTGGAAAATTCCTGTGAGATAGAAACTGTGGTTATCCCCACTTTACATTTGAAGACACTGAAGCACAGAGAGGTTAGGATATTTGCCAAAGTTCACACAGCTAATAATTATTGTTGCTGGTGCAATGATGTAGAGCAGAGAGAAAATTTAATAGGCTCCTAAGAAATGAATTCATTAGAGGAAATTAGGACCATAGTAAAAATACATCCCTCAAAAAGGCACCAGGCCCTAATAAGTCATGGTATATAAATTATTAAAGACCAAAGAAAAAGCCGAAAACTTCCCAGTTTGCATCTAGCATAAACACAATGCAAAAACTGGACAAAATTAAGATGAAAAGGAAAACTATAAACCAATAAAACATTTTAATATACTTACAAAAATTATAAGCAAAGTCCAGCATTGCATTAAAAGGATACCATTTCATGTCTTATTTAAATATAGTTCTCCTTCAAGGGCTCTACTAAAAACATGAAACTTTAGTTTTAATAAATGAGATGATTAGAGAAGACAAAAGAAAAGGTATCTTTAAATCCCTATGGCAGATAATAGAAAGGCTTTTTATGGTCATAATAAGTTTCTATACAGCACTAATTCCATAAATAAAGAAAATGAAATAGAAATTGCCATGTCAAATTAATATTATACTTTATTTCATACATATGGCCATTAAATATTTAAAGATGAATGTACCAATTTTTATTACTTAAAGCTCTCATATTTTTGGTAATTTTAGAATTCAAAAGTTTTAATATTGATAAACACATAGTTAAGTATGTATGTTTTCCCAATTAGTAATGAAAAAGATCACCTATAAAGATTTGGGTTCCTTTTTGTTTACAGTAAGACTATAATTCTAAAAAAGATTTTCCTGTATAAGATTGTACCTGAAGAGTACCAAACATACTCCAGAGGAATGTGGCGTTGGCTCGGTTCCTTACTCTTTCACCTGATACGAGTTACTGAAAGTAAAATGTAGCCCTGAATACTTCCAAAATCCATGGAGAAATGGAAAGATATTCTGCTTGTAAGAGACTGACATAAGGCATGCTATTTTGGTTTCTTATTATAGAAGCCATTTGATGAAGAATTTTATGAATTAATGGACTACTTAGAAAACATTAGAACAAGATATTATTAATCAACACTTGTGGAATATAGAAAACTTTATAGCCCCAAATGCCTTCTAATTAAACAAAAAATGAACAGCCCTCAAAGAATTAGAAAGGGAACAACAAAATAAAATCAAGAAAAGCAAAAGAAAGGAATTAATAAAAATAAAATCAAAAATAAATAAGTTAGAAAATGGTAAAATTGTGAAATTAGAACTCACATACTTTGACAACACATAAGCCCTTAGAAACTGTAATCAATAAGAGCAGGTACATGGCAGGAATTTAAAAACTGATATAACCAATGACAATCTAATAAAATTGAACAAAGATTAAATCAAAAGAGAGGATATAACACAAATATTACAATCTTAATGAAAAGAATTAATAGATCAATAACACTAGAGGAAATTAGAATGATAGTAAATACATATATATACATATGTTCTTCAAAGGGCATGAGGCCCCAATAACTCATGATATATAAATTGTTAAAGACCAAAGAAAAAGCTGATAAACTTCTCAGTTTGCATCTAGCATACTCTCAGTGACAAAATTGGACAAAGATAGGATTAAAAAAGAAAACTATAAACCAATGAAACACTTGAACATACACAAAAATTATAAACAAAGTGAAGTCCAGCATTGCATTAAAAGAATACCATCTTACGGTCATATTTAAATATAGTTCTACTTTAAGGATTCTATTAATGTAATAATTGGAATTTATTACATATAAAGATTTAAGGGGAACATCTATACAATACAGTTAATAGGTGTGAAAATCTTCAATAAAATTTAACACTCATTTCTGATTAAAACAACAACAAAGCCACTGGGTAAGTTAGAAATAAAAGGAATCTTCTTAACTCAAAAAGCATATCTCGGGGCGGGCGCGGTGGCTCACGCTTGTAATCCCAGCACTTTGGGAGGCCGAGGCAGGCGGATCACGAGGTCAGGAGATCAAGACTATCCTGGCTACCACGGTGAAACCCCATCTCTATTAAAAATACAAAAAATTAGCCAGGCGTGGTGGCGGGTGCCTATAGGCCCAGCTACTCGGGAGGCTGAGGCAGGAGAATGGCGTGAACCCGAGAGGCGGAGCTTGCAGTGAGCCCAGATCGCACTACTGCACTCCAGCCTGGGCGACAGAAGGAGACTCTGTCTCAAAAAAAAAAAAAAAACAAAAGGCGTATCTCCCAGATTATCTAAAGGAAACTGATACTTTGCCCTGTCTTACCTTGAGAAGCTTATTTCTCACTTGAGTGTCAGTTCAAGGCAAAATATTCAGCAGGCAGCTTTCAAGTCCCCCCATGCAGTCTTTCCAGTCCTTCAGAACCCTGGCATCTCCTGGCCCCATCTCTTAGAAACTTTTCGTCTACATCCAGCCTTCAAAAAGGATGAAGTACAAATGAAGGCTTCTATGGGCGTGGCAAGCATGGCTGTTGACACTGCCCCAAAAAGAACTTAGTCTCCTGGCTCTACCTAACTGAAGGAGGCAGGGAGATGGACTCTAGCTGTGTGCCCACAGGGAGAACTGGAAGATTGTTCTGGTGGACACTTTGTGCTCTCCACCACAGTCAGCTTCTTTGGCTACTATATACCTTCACATACCTTCTTCACACTCATCTTCCCCCAAAGGGAGATGACCCCAAACCCCAGGCAGTTACTGAACTCATCTCAAAAGTCAAGAACTCAGTGCTGCACATTCCAGTACATCAAATATGGATGTGGTTCATTATGATTTGATGAACTATCAAGTAAACATGTTAAATGCTCTTCTACATCTACCCACCCAAAACAAATTAGTGGAGCAGTAGAACAACTGCAATTAAAAACTCCTATTTGGAAAAGGGAGAATGGAAAACATACGAAATCTCACCTTAAACCAAAAACTAAAGTCCTCATAAATCTATATCTGAACATGAAATATCTAAATATGAACGAGTGAACCATGAAATTTCAGATGGTAATACAAGAAACTTTTTAAATTGTGGAGTAAAAAGGCCCCATGAGCATGACACAACCAGAAATCTTAAAGTAAAAAATGAACAGATTTGTCCTCATTAAAATGTAAAACATCTGTATCTCTGAAGATACCTGAAATGAAATTAAAAGGCACATGTAACAAATATTTACAAAGTAAATAACAATTGCTTAGTATCCCTAATATCAATAAAAAAGGAAACAACACAAAATAAAAGTGGAGGCTTTCCCTTTCAAGATGGAACACTAATTGCACAATGATATCCTCTCCTTTCTCAGCTTCTGTCCTTCCACTCTAAGCCTTAAGTTATTTTTCAAGTGTATGAATATATAGCTTGTTTTCTAAATTCAAAGAGAGAGTTTTGGCTAATCAAAATGATGAGAAATCCCTGAAAGTCTGAAAGTACACAGGCTGAGTTTGCAGAGAGTAATTGTAGCCTGGAATTTGTACTGGAAACTTCTAGAAAGTCCCACCACAGAAGACGGGAGCATCACCAAGGGTACCCATGCTTAGAGGTGGTAGAAGGTAGGACTAGACAGGAGGTGGAAGCTAATGCAGATGATAAGAAAATGAGTTGGGGCATCCACACTGGTCATGCCATGTACATTCCACTCTTTACCTCTCTACCAGTTCACGTCTGTCTTTGCACAGAAGCCAGCCTAAGAATGAGGGGCAGGGCCAGCAATACCCATCCTAACTTTCCCTCATTCTCACTGAAAACAGGGAGGAGCACAAACCTCAAAAGCTGTTTCTATACCTTCCCTAAGGCTGGCTGTGGGAGTGTAAGTGTAAGGAGTCTAGGAGGGAATTCAAACCACCAAGATGAGCCCACAGTCGAGAATCAACAACATTTAGCATGTAGCCTCCATAAAAATACATGTAACAGCCCAACAGAATTACAACTATGAAAAATTTAATAGATGGTAAGAAAAGGACTTTTCTTAAGAAGTTTAATTAGTGTCTTCAAATATAGTATGGCATCAAAATAACGAATGAGGAGCTATCTGTGATAAAACAAACCAAAGTCAAACCCTGGAAATTTAAAAAAATGTAATTATTAAAATAAAATTTCAGTAGATGCGAATAGAAAAATGCTATACTTGGCAGGTATTAACAGTAGGATGAGAACAGCAACATCAGTATCAGACAAAATAGAATTGAAAGCCAAAGCGTTAAAAGTATCAAAAGAGGGCATTTCACATTGTCAAATAATTTACCAGCAAGATATAATGATCATGAACCTAAAATGCCTCAATATCATTTTGAAATACCTAAAAATTTGGTAAAATCACAAAAGAAAACAAATACACATCACATCATAGTGGTCTGTTACAGTCTCCTACTATGATATACTATGAATAAAAATATAGAGTATTTAAATATAAAATTAATAAGTTTATGCTAATAGATATACATAGAACTTACACCTAACAGAATACACAGTTTATTTACTTACATAACATTTACCAAAAAAATGCCCTTATAGAAGCCACAAAGGAAATTACAGCAAAATTTTAAATATATATATACAAACCACTTATCTAACCACAGTATGTTAAAATTAGAAATTTTTTAAAAATTGAACCCAGACAGCTAGATATTTTAAGTCACTTCTAAATAATTCATTGGATAAGAAAATAACAAAATTGAAGTTTCAAATTATTTTGGAATGAATGAAAATGAAAGCACTCCTGTCCTATACAGACTCTGTGTAGTCAACTTCACCCAATATCTGCTCAATAAATGGTACTGAAGAAAGGGAAAAGATTAGTGATGATCTTAATCATAATTAAAATACTATGTTCATTATCCTCTGATGAGGAAGCCCTCGTTGTAGAAAAATTTCTTTTGGAATGACAAAAATGATTTTAAAATGCTGTTCTTAAAAAGAATAGCTACATAGAAAGCAACTATCTAGGATAACTCAGTTATTAAAGAGTCCAGGAGCATTTAGAACTTTGTGAAGCTTTGCAATGGTTAACTGTATTCCAGCATTTCAAATCTTTTTTTAAACAAATAAATAGTAAAGTAACTAAGAGAATAATGGAGTTAAATTTAGGCATAAACTCTAAACATAAAAGCAATGTACTATATGAAAGGTCTTTGAATAAAACAGGATGGAGAGAAGGTGATTCTAATAAAATTTTATCTCTAGGGACATACATAATCAAATTCTTCCAGTATAAGTGCTTTTCAATTATATTCTTATATCTTATTCATTTGTGTGTATTCAGAGTGTTTTATTCTAAGACTCTATCTATGGCTGAATAAATTTCTTGGTATCTACAGGCTTTACATTTTAGTGGAATATTTGTATATAAATGTTTTCATCAAATTACTAAATCAATGACAATTTATGGAACATGAAGACCTGAATTAATAAAATCATTGAAGCAGAAGGAAAGGCTTCATTGATGTTGAGTTCTTAAATATCAAGCTTTATGCATTCTGAACTTATATGAAAATACATTTCTAATGGCAAAAGTTATAAGTACCTAAAAAATAAAGATAGATTTATATCAAGGAGTTAGAGAAGATGAGGCTTAGGAGATAATTTGAAGCCTATTGGCATAGGGACTTGAAAACTTTAGTTTGAGTCGGACCTCAGAGATTATCTGATGTTCACTTAATCCCTTAACCTTACACTAAAAGGAACAATGCCTCAAGAATCTCTCTAATATCTTATGACCCCTTCCTGGATAATGAGCACAAAATAGCATTCATAATGAGGAATCTGGCCTGTAGTCAGTGGGTAACCACTGGGGGTTCTGAATTGAATTAAAAGAATGACACAGTCATAATTGTTTTTGGGGACATCTCTTATGATGAGTTAGGATCAGTCAGGCTAAGGAGATCCTTGAAGCCAGTTAGAAGTCTCTTGTGTCAGATTTGAGGAATAAAAACCAAGACAAGAAAATGTCAAGCAACTACATATCCCCCTATTAACATTCTGTAACTTTGAAAAAAATATTTATTTATTTATTTATTTTGAGACAGAGTTTTGCTATTGTTGCCCAGGCTGGAGTGCAATGGCGCAATCTTGGCTCACTGCAACCTCCACCTCCCAGGTTCAAGCAATTCTGTCTAGTTTTTTATTGTTATTATTATAATCATTATACTAAAAGAAATTTAGGATCCAACAGTGTCACATATTGAATGACAAGAGGAAAGTTGTCATTGTTGTCATTATTGAAGAATTCCACCAATGGAGAAAATTACTTCGTAGGAAGAACACAGGTTTTGTAATCAGAGAGCATGTTCAAATACCAACTCAGCCACTTGCCAGCTAACTTCGATATTTCACCTGTCTTAGTGGAGGCTATCGTCCACGATAGCCTTCAGCACTGTGATGTGTGATGTTATCCTAAGGCTCGAGCTGGTACTACTACCTTCCTCCTTAGGAAAGCAGTAGGGAAAGGGCAAACCTGGGAGTCCTGGCTTCATCATTAGTGTATATTCCTTCAGTTGCATTATTATTTGTTTTGGGTTTTGAGACCCCTCTTTTGTGGGGCTCTGAGTATCCTCTGATATTCACCCAAAAGGCAAGTTTCAGCCAAATTTTACAGTGTATTAGGAACACATCACTCAGTTCCAAACCAATTTCAGTTTCCCTAATCTCACCTCTGAGCTCAACACTCCCAGAACAATGTGGGCAATAAAACAGGGTAAAACTAGAATCTCCTTTTCTCAAGTTATTTCCTAAAAGTTCCCCTTGATGCCTTCCCTTTCCAATTCACCACTTTCTACCTATATAAGTCCCCAGCACTCTTCTGCTTCCCCATGAATCCTCATGGGTTTGTGTGTGTATGCGTGACTTTCTGAGTATGGTTTCTTAAGAGGAGTTCCTTCAACTCCTTTCCCTCTTACGTCCATCTCAAGATTTTGGCTTAGGGAAGAAGTCATTAGGCAATACTAGTTTGACATTTTATCTTTTTAGAGATGAGGAAGGTGAAGAACAAATACACTTTAGGGGCTAGGCTAAAGTCACATATTTGATAAATGGTAGAGTTAGGATTTGACTTCAGGAATCTTCATTCTAGGGCCTTTGCATTTTAGCATGCTGCTATGGGGATATTAAATAATTTGAAATTAGAAAACTAGATCAATGAAATAGAATTGATAGTCCAGAAGATGACCAGTATATATGAAGATTTTTTATGCAATAAAAACAGCATTTCAAATCAATGTTGAAAAATTGATTTGTCAATAAATGGCATTAGTAAAAATTATTAAGGTTCAACCTTTTACTACTATTGATGCCAAAATAAACTTCAAATAATCCAAGAAATAAAGGTAAAAAACAATGAAATCATAGAAGAACTAGAAGAAAACACAGAATAAATATTTTTAGTAGAGAAGACTACATAAGATACAAAATTTTTATGTCTTCTGAACATCAATTCTACTTCTGGGACTATATCCTACCAATCAACTTACACATAACC
Source organism: Macaca nemestrina (assembly GCF_043159975.1). NCBI lineage: Eukaryota > Metazoa > Chordata > Mammalia > Primates > Cercopithecidae > Macaca > Macaca nemestrina. Next base: position 21,055,640 of record NC_092137.1, on the reverse strand, counting down.
ACAAAGATAGGTATACTGGCTGTTTATTGCAGCATCTTTTAAAAATTGTTGTTGCTTTTCTTTAACAGAGAAGGACTTGATGCAACTTAAAAATGTTTTATGGGGCATAGGGGTTTGTTCAACAAATAGATACAGTAAGAGGTATATATATGCAATAATAGAAAATATAGCCATTGAAAAAGTAACATAGATGTATACCTGCTCATATTATATCAAAGACAATACTTCGTACCAAGTTCAGAAGTTGTCAGTCATTTTTAATCATTAGCTTGAAAAAGGGAGAAATGAAATCAAACCCTACCGATAAGACATACTTGTGTATTGGGGGTTAGTTATCAAGGTTGGTAAGTGTGTGGGGAGGGGATGGTTGGTGAGAGAATAAATCACTTTAGCTTCTTTGGAGCGGAGGGCAATGTGATAATATCTGCCATCACTTACTAGTTGTGTCATGCTGAGCTTTATTTTCTTCATAGGCAAATTGGAAATACTAATACCTACTTCCTAGATTTGTTTCAATGAGGCACAGTGCCAAGCACATAGTTGGTATTTAATAAATATTAACTCCTGTCTTAGCTCAGAATGCCATAACGAAATACCATAGACTGGATGGCTTAAAAGAAAGAAGTTTGTTTCTCACAGTTATGGAGTCTGGTGAAATCCAAGATTAAGGTGCTGGTAAGGTAGGTTTCATTCTGAGTTCTCATCTTGTGGCTTGTAGGTGGCCGCCATCTCACCATGTGCTCACATGACTTCTTTGTATACGTATGTGCAGGAAGAGAGAGACAACAAGCAAACTCCCTCATGTCTCTTCTCACAGGGCTCCACCCACACAACCTCATCTAATCTTAATTACCTCCCAAAAGCCCCATTTTCCAAACTCCATCACATTGGGAGTTAGGGCCTTAATATGTAAATGGCAGAGGGGTTGAGGCATAAACATTGAACCTGTAACATTCCATTCCTGGACTCCCAAAATTCATGTTCTTCTCATATGCAAAATATATACTCACTCCATTCCAATAGCCCTGAAGTCTTAACTCATTTTAGCATCAGTTCTTAAGTCTGAAGTCTCATCTAAATAGTATCTAAATCAAATATGGGTAACACTATAGAGGTATAATTCATCCTGAAGCAAAAAAATTCCATTCTAGTGATGAGCCTGTGAAACCAGACACATTACATGCTTCCAAAATACAATGGTGGGGCAGGCATAGGATGGGCATTCCCATTTCAAAGGGGAGAACTACAAAAGAAGAAAGAGGTGATAGCAAGTCCAAATCTAGCAAGGTAAATTCCATTAGGTCTTAAAGTTCAAGAATTATCTGCTTTGGTTTGATATTCTGCCCTCTCCAGGCCCATTGGAGTGGCAGTGTCACCCCCAGCTCTGTGGGTGGCCCAACCCCTTCTGTTCTGTGGGGGTAGCCTTATTATCTCAGCTGAGGGTAGGGGGAAGCTCCATTCATTGAATTCTCAGAAAGGTCCCCATCCATGATCTGCTGGACACAGTACTACTCTTTGAAACTGAGGTGGAGGCAGCCTGTCCCACCGGGCTCCAACCATAGTGAGAGCGGTAGCAGCCCTAAGGATCTCTGAATCATCTTTGGGTTTCTTCTCTGTTCTTGAAAGGCAGCACATGTTCAAAGCAAAATACTCTATGGTTTCATCCTATAAAATCCAAAAAGTCTGACAGCCTTCCTCCATTCTCTACTACCTTCTCTGTCTCCTTTACTTCAAACTGGCAGTATCTCTGATGGCATAATCCAATCTCTATTCCCAGCCTCTGATGAGATGGCTGATTAAGTCCGTGAGTTGCACCCATGATCTCTTTTCCAAATGGTTCTTTAGCCACACCCTTGTTCTCTTCAGAACAAGCTTTCTTCTTCTTTTGCAATAATGATAGGTTGAGAATTTTCCAAAACGTTTTGCTTAAAAATTCATTATTCAATTCATGTTTCTACTTTTGCATTTTATTATAAGCAGTCAGAATAAACTAAGCTGCTCCTTCAAACACTTTGCTCAGCAATCTCCTCAGCTAAATATCCAGTTTCACTGCTTACAATTTTTACCTCACACAAAACACCAGAACATAGTTCAGCCAAGTACTTTGCCACTTTGTAACAAGAATTGCCTTTCTTCCAGTTTACAAAAACATGTTCCTTATTTCCATGCCAGAACCATCCTTAATGTTTATATTTCTAGCATGCAACTCAAAACTCTTCTGACCTCATTTACACTCCCACCAACAGTGTAAAAGCATTCCTATTTCTCCACATCCTCTCCAGCATGTGTTGTTGCCTGACTTTTTAATAATCACCATTCTAACTGGCGTGAGATGGTATCTCATTGTGGTTTTGATTTGCATTTCTCTAATGACCAGTGATGATTAGATTTTTTTCATGTTTATTGGCCACATAAATGTCTTTTTTTGAGAAGTGTCTGTTCATATCCTTCACCCACTTTTTGATGTTTTTTTTTCTTGTAAATTTGGTTAAGTTCTTTGTAGATTCTAGATATTAGCCCTTTGTCAGTTGGATAGACTGCAAAAATTTTCTCCCATTCTGTAGGTTGCCTGTTCATTCTGACGATAGTTACTTTTGCTGTGCAGAAGCTCTTTAGTTTAATTAGACTTCATTTGTCAATTTTGGCTTTGGTTGCCATTGCTTTTGGTATTTTAGTCAAGAAGTCTTTGTCCATGCCTATGTCCTGAATGGTATTGCCTAGGTTTTCTTCTAGGAATTTTATGGTTTCAGGTCTTACATTTAAGTCTTTAATCCATCTTGAGTTAATTTTTGTATAAGGTGTAAGGAAGGGGTCCAGTTTCAGTTTTCTGCATATGGCTAGCCAGTTTTCCCAACACCATTTATTAAATAGTGAATCCTTTCCCCATTGCCTGTTTTTGTCAGGTTTGTCAAAGATCAGATGGTTGTAGATGTGTGGCGTTATTTCTGAGGTCTCTGTTCTGTTCCATTGGTCTATATATCTGTTTTGGTACCAGTATCATGCTGTTTTGGTTACTATAGCCTTATAGTGTAGTTTAAAGTCAGGTAGCATGATACCTCCAGCTTTGTTCTTTTTGCTTAGGCTTGTCTTGGCTATACTGGCTCTTCTTTTATTCCATATGAAATTAAAGTAGTTTTTTCTAATTCTGTGAAGAAAGTCAATGGTAGCTTGATGGGGATAGCATTGAATCTATAAATTAATTTGGGCAGTATGGCCATGAATGACAGTGTGGTGATTCCTCAAGGATCTAGAACCAGAAATACCTTTTGGCCCAGCAATTCCATTACTGGGTATATACCCAAAGGATTATAAATCATTCTACTATAAAGACACACGGACATGTATGTTTATTGCAGCACTGTTCACAATAGCAAAGACTTGGAACCAACCCAAATGCCCATCAATGATAGACTGGATAAAGAAAATTTGGCACATATACACCATGGAATACTATGCAGTCATAAAAAAGGATGAGTTCATGCCCTTTGCAGGGACATCGATGAAGCTGGAAACAATCATTCTCAGCAAACTAACACAGAAACAGAAAACCAAACACTTGTGAAGTTCTTATGCCAGGGACCCAGGCACACTAAAACATTGATACTTAACCATAAGATTGTAGAATGTTTCCCCTCCCTGACTTTACCAGCCCATCAATAGGGCTCTAATACACAGACATTCAAAACAGAAAATTACAGACCAATATCTCTCATGAACATAGAAGCAAAAATCCTTTAAAAATATTAAATCAAATTCAACAATGTATAAAAAACAATTACAAATCATGACCAAGTGGGATTTATTCCAGGTATTCAAATCTGGTTCAACATTCAAATCAATATAACCCATCACAACACTGAATATAACCTAGCACCTCAACTAGCTAAGGAAGAAAAATCATGATGATATCAAGTAATTCAGAAAAAGCACTTTAAAAAATCCAAAAGCAATTCTTGATAAAAACTCTCAACAAAATAAAAATAAAGATGAACTTTCTCAACTTGAAAAAGAACAGCTACCAAAAGAAAGAAAAAAAATATGTTAACATCATATCGAAAAACTAAATTTTTCCCCAAAGAATTGTGTACACAGCAAGAATGTCTCTCTCTCACTATTCTTACTCAACATTGTACTGGAGGTCCTAGCTAGTGTGATTAGACAGAAATTTAAAATGCACCAATTGGGAAGAGAAAAAAACCTATCTGCATGCACAGATGGTATGATTATCGATGTAGAAGATCCCAAATAATCACCAAAAAAGTTTCCTAGAACTAAAAAGTGATTATACCAAGTTTCCAGGTTACATGACTGACATACAAAAGTCGATGTTTTTTCTATATACCAATAAAATACTATTTATAATAACATTGAAAAATGAAATAAATCTAACAAAATATGTATAGGATAGCCATGCAGAAAACTACAAAATTCTGATTTTAAAAAAATCAAGGATCTAAATGAATGCAGACATAGTCCATAATTATGGATTGACAGATTTAATACTGTCAGTTTTTCATAAATTGATTTATAGATTCAATATTAACCCAATAAAAATCACAGCAAGCTACATTATGGGTACAAACAAAATGACTCTAAGGTTCATATGAAAAAGCAAAAGACCGTGAATACCGAACACAATATTAAAGAAGAATAAAGTCAAAGGACTGAAATTTCCTAACTTCAAGACTTACTATGATGCTAAAGCAATTAAAACAGTGTGGTACTCGAGAAAGAATAGACACATAAATTGCTGGAATGGCACACAGAGCCTAGAAATAAACCCACACAAACAGTCAAGTCTTCTGTGACAAAGGAGCAAAGGCAATTCCATGGAGAAAGAATCATCCTTTCAACAAATGTGCAAGAACAATTGGAAGTCTACATGTAAAAATATAAAACAAGACATAAGCTGCGAGCAGTGGCTCATGTTGTAACCTCAGCAGTTTGGGAGGCTGAGGAGGGCAGATCACTTGAGGTCAGGAGTTTGAGACCAGCCTGGCCAACATGGTGAAACCCTGTCTCTACTAAAAATACAAAAATTAGCTAGGCATGGAGGTGAGTGCCTGTAATCCCAGTTACTTGGAAGGCTGAGGCAGGAGAATCTCTTGAAACCAAGAGACGGATGTTGCAGTGAGCTGAGGTCATGCCACTGCACTCCAGCCTGTGCAACAGAGAGAGGCTCCATCTTAAAAATAAACAAATAAATAAAATAAAACAAGACATAGACCTTAAACTTTTTAAAAATTAACTCAATATGGATTGGACATAAATGTAAAACACAAAACTACGAAACTTCCAAAAGAAAATATAGAAGAAAATGATAGGTTGAACTTTATTAAAATTAAAATGTTCTTCTTTGCAAAAGGCACTTTTAAGAGAATGAAGAACCATTCACAGACTGGGAAAAAATATTTGCAAAATACATATCCCTAGCCCAGTCTAAAGGCATGTATCTCTACTCTAATCATGATAAAAACATCAGTTAAATCCCAACAGAAGGACACTTTACGATGTCCTACCACTACTCCTCAAAACTGTTGAGGTCATTAAAAGCAAGAAAAGTCAGAGAAACTGTCACAGCCAGAGGAAGCCTAGGGAGACATGATGACCAAATGTAATATGGTATCCTTGATGAGATCCCAAAATAAAAAAAAAAATAAAACAATAAAGCAGATTATATAAAACTTAAGAAAATCTGAATAAATTATGGACTTCAGTTAATGATAATTTATCATCGTTGGTTCATTAGTTGTAACAAGTATACCACACTAATAGGGGAAACAGAGCATATATGGGAAATCTTTGTACTATCTTCTCAATTTTTCTGTAAATCTAAAATTTCTAAAAAGTAAAGTTTATTTTTTTAAAGTAAAGTTAGACCACTTTCTCACACCATGCCAAAAAAAAAAAAAAAAATACTCAAAATGGATCATAGACCTTCAGGTAAAAGTTAAAACGATAAAGCTTTTAGAAAAAAAAATATATAAAAGTAAGTCTGTGTAACCTTTGTTTCTTAGTGGTTTCCTAAAAATGACAATAAAAGCGTAAGTGACAAAAGAAAAAACAACATAAATTGTTGAACTTCATCAAAATTATAAAACATTTATACTTCAAAACATACCATCACGAAAGTAAGAGGACAAACCAAAGAATGAAAGAAAATATTTGCAAATCATATATCTGGCAAAGGACTTGTAGCCATAATTCAGAATTCTTAAAACTCAAGAATGAAATGACCACCCAATTTAAAACTGGACAAAGGATGTGAATAGACATTTCTCCAAAGAAGATTTATAAGTTGCCTATAAGCACTCAGAAAGATGCTCGACATCATTAACCATCAGGAAAATACAAATTGAAACCACAATGAGATATGAATTCATATTCACTGGAATGATTGTAATCAAAAAGAAAGATAATGTAGATGTAGAGAAGCTGGAACCCCGCTTCATTGCTGATGGGAATGTAAAATGACATAGCTGCCTTGGAAAACAGTCTGTATTATAGAACAAATTCCTCCTCTCTATTTTTATTCCCACTTCCCTATCTAGCCTGGAGTCCTGCAATGGCTCTGACTGTCCTCCTGCAGTATTATCCAATAATTTATTTAAGACCTCCCCTGATACATAGGCATGGTGGCAATAGAAATCCAGTCTATTAGCTTGTCTCTCCAAATCTGATCATGACCATTCTTCTTCCTTGTGAGGACTGACTTGTCTTGTATTCTATAGATCAGGGGTCCCCAAGCCCAGGGCCTCAGACGGGTACCACTCTCCGGTCTGTTAGGTTCCAGGCCACAAAGCAGGAGGTAAGTGGCAGGTGAGCCAGCATTATGGCCTGAACTCTGCCTCCTGCCAGATCAGCAGCAGCATTAGATTCTCATAGGAACATGAACCCTATTGTGAACTGTTCATGCTAGGGGTCTAGGTTGTGCACTCCTTATGAGAATCTAACACCTGATGATCTAAGGTGGAACAGTTTCATTTTGAAAATATCACCCCTGCATCCCCAGTCCCATCTCACTCCCAATCCCTATCTGTGGAAAAATTGTCTTCCACAAAACCAGTCCCTGGTGTCAAAAAGGTTGGGAACCACTGTTATATATGAACTAGGAGTTCATACGTGATGATAATTCTTAAAACAAGCCCTCTTATTCTTCAACTGCCTTGCACAGAAGAAGGGTGGAAGTGCTGGAAGTTCTTGCCGTTTCGATTCATTATGTTTTACTTGTCTTTGAAATTCCACAGAAAATTTATATAGAATTGCATTTCATTTTTTTGTATACGTATATGTATATATTTGTATGTATTTATATTTAGAAAGTAATTATTCATGGAAGAGAGAGGAAAAGGTCACATTCTAATTCTGTTACCTATTCATGTTTCAGGGCCCATATCTAATGCCACTTACTCTTACTGCATGAAGACTTTCCTGATCCTTCTAGCCAGGTGTCTTTTTTTGTCTTATTGAACCTCCAAACTGCTTTGCACATCTTTTTCCTTGCTTGCTTGGTTTCGTTTATTTTAGTAATTCATAAAGTTACTAACCTTATTGTAAACTCTTTTACTGGCAGCTGATTAGATAGAATATATCTAAGCTCTCTAATACTTAGACACTTAATATAAATGATTGTATTATTATGTAATTTATAAATATAAAATATATTTATATTTATGAAATATAATTTTATATTGTATAATATAAATGATTGTATTATTGTATAATTTTATCTTCATATCTTATTGCTCTAATTTCAATAGAAGCTCTTTAAGAATGAGAACTGTGTTTCGCTTTTCTGTACTGTTTGAGAATAACTTAAAAATCAGTGCTGAGTGAATGAATGAATGAACCAACTTAAGATTAACTTTGTAGTGACAAGGGAGCCCTTGGAGGGGCTACTACAGTTCCAGTTGTTATCATTGCCCTAAGAGCACTTTCTTGGTCCTGGACATCCTCCTCCAAGGAAGGAAGGTGGTAGAGTGGAGAGTGGTCTAGAAATGGGAAGCCTGGTGTTTGGTCTTGAATCTGCCACCAGATAGCTGCGTGATCTTGGAGGGCTCCACTCTCTCTGAGCCTCATATAGCCACAAAAGGAATGTTCCTTTCAGTTCTAACATTCTAGGATTCTTGAAACCACTGGTCCTTATTACAATAAAGAAACAAAGTACCAAAATAAACTTGGGATTGAGCAAATGACTGTTTCTGTTCTCACATCCCAGTAATAGCCAGCACCTCAATGAATGCCTACTATATGCAGACACTGTTTTAAGTGTGTCACTTCTATTGACTAATTTATTCCTATAGATAAGACTTTTATTCCATTTTCATAAGAAGCATATAAAACATATGTGACTTACATGCCTGTTGGCAGAGCCAATTTTAGATCCAGACACTCTGGCTCTAGAGGCTGTGCTCTTCATCTCACTGCTTATCCAGGGCATACGAGTGGCACCAGCCTTCTCTTCTGCCCCCAGAGCCCCTGGCCTTAATTTCATCGCCATACTTCTCATGGAAAGATGAAACCCTTGTTTCAGTATGAAGTGATAATTCCAAAAGATGTTGTGAGAGAACACAATCCCCCGGAGAGCAAAGAGATATTTGCTGATGACTTCACTTGGGGCAAGGACCTTCGTTTTATTTGACATTACGGGTGCTGAATTGGGAAACCAAAGTGTGGAAAGGCTTCTGACCTGACTTTTGGAAAGAACGTGGCTCTTTTCTCAAAGCCTCATCAAACACGAGGTGGAAAGGTGAGCCCTGTCATTGCGACATCACCTGTTTTCCTCCTGCCCAGAAGGTCCTGCTTCATTTGACATTAGGGAAGTCTTCCTCTATTTGGCAGTTCTTCCTCAGGAACTGTAAATCCAGGAGCCACGAGGGCACTGCTTCCCTGTTCTCTACCACAGCTCACAAGGATATCAGCTAGGAAAAGCCTACTGCGATAGTTAGGCAGGCCTTTTAAACCTAGGTCAGGAAGAATAAGTAAACAAGGGAGCTTCCACCGTAGGAAACATGTACTTTGAGTCCAGCAAAGTAACCAGTAAGATAAAGATGACTAACAAAGATTGTGATCCGCATTCAGAGCTGCTGGCCTCCCTGCTTTTTCAGCCAGATGTTTCCCTCTCATTTTTTTTCTTCTCTCCTTACCTTCCCTTTGCTCCCTTCAGTTTCTCTCTCCACCTGACTTCTTCCCCAAGTACCCACAGGACTATGTTATTGCTATCTTTTCTCTTCCTAGGTCACCAGGGAAAAGAGCCTCATATAAATGCATATAAACCATTCTGAATACCTACATATGTATAGCAGGCATTCGCACTTTGATTATTTATCCATATACTCCTTATTCTTTAGACGATTACTCAGTGCCTGTTCAGTACCAAGTCTTAGCTGTCCACCCCCTACCTCCCCAGACATAAGGTATCTACCTTAGGACAGACATATTTTGGTATTTCCCCAGGGATGTTGGTTTTGGCTAGAAAAGGCCCAAGGTAACATAAATTAGAGCATATGCTTGACAGGTTACCATTGATTATGGATTTAGAGTCTGTTAGAAACCAGGCTTACGAATTACAGCCTTAGGGAAGCCAGCTGTTTGGGAAAACTAGCAAAAACAAAAACTCCCCTGTTGGGGGCTTTTATTGGCCTTTCTGCAATTCTCTCTTTGAGCTATGGGAAAAACTCAATCACAGGCAGGAACCAAAGAGTGTTTAGCTCTCAGTAGCTCCTCTATGTTCATTGACGAATTCCCTATAAGCTTGGGAAATGTTTCCAGTGCCAAGCCCTTAATGAATAGCACACAGAGTATGAAGAAAGTATGATTATTAAGAATTACATAAGGTTTTCATCATTCTAAGCAAACTATCACAAGGACAGAAAACCAAGTACTGCATGTTCTCATTCATAGGTGGGAGTTGAACAATGAGAACACACGGATACAGGGCAGGGAACATCACACACCAGGGCCTGTCGGCGGGTTGGGGGCTGGGAGAGGGATAGCACTGGGAGAAATACCTAATGTAAATGACGAGTTCATGGGTGCAGAAAACCAACACGGCACATGTATACCTATGTAACAAACCTGCATGTTTTGCACATGTACCCTAGAACTTAAATAAAAAAAAAAAAAAAGAAAAGAAAAAAAGAGAATTATATAAGGTTTGGGAACAAAGATGTCCCAGAACATGCCAAACCAAGACATGGCTTTTGACCAAGAGTGTTATTCCATTCCATTTATCATATATTCATTAAGTGCCTCCTGGGTACCTAGCATGGCTGAGGTACATTCCTAGCTTTTGTGGTACTTCCAACCAAGGTGGGGAGCCTAGACAGAGAAAAATCAGATGATAGATTGCAGCATGATAAGATGGAAATAGCCCTCAATTTGGAACGCTAAGACTGGTTATGGCGCTGAGTTTTGCCACTTGTTATCTGTGAAACCTAATATAAAATCCAGTTCAGAACTGTCATAAGGATTCTCTTTGAATATTATATAAATTAATAAATAGGAAAAAAACATTTTTATGGATTTTAGAGAAGAATGCAAGGCAGGGTAGAATTCCTTGTAAATCCAATCCCATGGGATAAGTCAGTGTTTTGCCAACAAGTCGCCACCTATTCATGGTTCATGAAATCCATGCAATGGGCAGTGAACAGCGTTTCTTATTGTTTTTTTTTTAATATAAAATGGAACAGAATAGAAAATAGAGTGCAGCACATATAATATGGGTAAGTTTTGTTTTAGGTAAGTTTTGTCTCTATTACACATATTTTGTATACTCTATTGTAATGGGGAAAAGATTTATTACAATGCATCACTTTCAAAAAGTTAGAAAAATGCAGAGGAGACTGCATGCCCTTCTATTCCAATGTTCCTAAAACTATTTTGATTCAGCCGTGCTACCTGCCTAATGCTTTAATAGTTCAATCCAGTATCGAAACGTATCTCGATTGATCCATTTTCTCAGCCCCAAGGGGTAGTACCCATTGACATCTTGCTCTCAAAGACCTAGCTACAGAAGAAGGATGGTCAGAAACAATGAGAGAATACTAAGAATATTTAAATGTCACAACAGGTAACAATTAATTACCCATCAGTAACAAAGACATCACAAAGAGCTGGGATCCTAGAGATTTCCAGGAGGTTCATTCAGAGCAATTCCTAAAGAATTTGGCTCATGGAGAAACAAAAGAGAAGGAGCCAGAGTACGGGACAGAGTCTGAGCCAAGTGGGGAGTGCGGTCTGTCTGTCTGGCCTGTCACTATGCAGAATAACTATAGTGAGAGGCAGAAAGCAGAACAACGTAGAAAATCTGTCACCCCAGACTTGCTGTATTTGTATTCTTGATGTACTGTGTTTCATGTGAACTTTTGTCACCAGGACATTCTTACAGAAACTTGATATCTGCGCTGAGGAGCTATCAGTGACACATCCTGCCTGAGTAACTTGGTGTGGCTCCACTATTAACACACTGTAAGGCAAGGTGGGTCTCTGGGGCAATATTGAAGGCTCTGGGTCACGGGTAAAAGTCATGTCACAGACAGAGATGAGTAAGGTATGAACCTGATCCTCCAGTTGTCACATTAAACATCTTAATTAAGGAGTTTGGGGCGGGGGGGGGGGTGGTCCATGGATAGATTTCAGGAGCTGAGTAACCTCTTGAAGTTTTGTGCAAAATTTTCCGGGCATTTGTAGATTTCTATAAGAGGTTGTTAGCTCTTACCAGATGATCAAAGAGCTCTGTGGTCAAAAAAAAAAAAAAAAATTAACGATTAGTTTCTTCCACTATAATTTTGCCATTCTTGTAGTAAGAAGAATAGTCATATAACTCTGGATGAAAAGGAGGAGAAAATCTTTAGAGTGACACAATCTAACTTCCATATGGTTTACTGCCCCAATATCTACCAAACAAGTGGTCAGAGCAGATTCTCAGGATCACAGTATCACCACTTCGATGGGATCTATACCCTCTGGAAAATCAACTAGAAGTACTTTGACCAAATCTGAGGTCCAACTCTGATTTTCTGAAAAATGCAGTGTCATACGTTACTCCTTATAAGGTATGTACAATAATTCCCATTTCCCTCCGACTGCAGCAGCATGTCCAAAAACAAGTAAGTTGAAAACAATTTGTTGTGCAATGCAGTGAATCTCACTTCTGTCATCACAGTGGAGAGCATAGATCACCCTGTGGTAGATTCTGTCACTATAATTGCTGCTATTAAAAATATGGAGAGAAAATACTGGGCTGACTCTTTTGTCTCCGTCTGGGTCATCATGGTTTTTTGTTTTTTGTTTTTTGTTTTTTGTTTTTTTGAGTTGGCTTATTGTAATTCAGAGGCTTATCTCTGCTAATTGTATATTTGATCATATTGTATCTATATAATCTGATTTTTTAAAATTTGCATCTAAGCAAATCTAACTTTATTCTTTAAAATTATAGGGCCTTTGTGCTTCTCTTTTGTTGTGGGTAAGACAATTTTGGGGGGGTTGGTGGGTTTTATTTGTTTCAACCTCAGAATCACCCTATTGCTGGGAACTTAGGGGAAATAATTTACCTGCAGGAATTGTCCTCTAAGTTACCAAATAACTTCTAAACAATTGTGTACTCTAAATCCAGATGTATTTATCAGAAGATTAACTGTAGCCTAGTTTCCCAGCTTGTGGCTTACCCAAGTCCAACCCAGGTTAATTCCATACATAATTTAGAATTGCTTCTTTTTCTTTGTGTAATAATACCTCACCTTAAAAAAAAAAAAAAGCCACATCATGGGCTTATTTTAGTCCTGATTATTTAGGGTAATACATTTCTTACAGATAATTAATATTAGCAAAATTAATTCATTTACTAAATTCAGCGGTCTGACAACAAGTGAAAAAGTTGGGCTTTAGAAAAAGTATGTTGGCCTCTATTTATTCTTAATATTTGAAATTGATAACTATCTCTATCATAATTGATTCATTACTCATTCATTGAGTAATAAAGGATAGGAAAAGTTAACGGTTAACCATACCAGGTACATTTAGTTACGTAACATTGATTTTGGAGTGTTGTATATGACTTGTATTTAAAAAGCCCTGATTGGTTGCTAAGATAATAGAAAACAATATAAGCCAGCTTTATGACCAGTGAAAATCTAACGTGACAGCTTAAAAACATCCATTTAATTTATGATGCTGTATTACAAATATACATTTAGATGATAATGGGAAAGATGATGAAAGTTGGCATGGTGGCATTTTTCAGATAGCTGAGAAATGATAACTATATTCTACCCTTCATAGCTCCATGTTTCATTGTTATTAACTGATTGCTTCTTTGGCTTAAGAAGTGAGCCGGTGGTCCATGTACCAGAGAGTTCAGATTTCCAATTTGAAACTACTTCATTTTTCTAAATCCCAAAGAATTTCATTAAAATAAAAATTGTATCTCATTACTGAGTCATAAAAAAGAATTAAAAAGTGGACTCTGCCTTTTCTCAGAGTATAACAAAGTTATATAAAGTGTAGAGCTAGAATGAATTTCACAAGACACAATGAAAGAGCATTCTTTATGTTAAGTGTGACCCAACAGATCATAGAAATTGCTAAAAACCGTCTACTGCACTAAGATGTGAAATTTTTTCCTTTGATATTTAGTAAGTATTTTATTTTACTTTATTGTAGCAAGAACACTTAACATGAAATCTATTTTCTTACAAATTGTAAGTGTGTAATGCGTTATTGCTGATGATAGGTATAAGGTTGTACAGCATATATCTAGAGACTATTCATCTTGCCTTACTGAGATTTTGTGCCTGTTAATTAGTAACTCCCCATTTTTCCTTTCCCCAAGTCCCTGGAAACCACCATCCCACCCTGAATCTATGAATTTGACTATTTTATATCCCTCATTAAAAGTGGAATCATATTGTATTTATCTTTCCGTGTCTGGTTTAATGTCCTCAAAGTTCATCCATGTTGTCACCTATTGCAAAATGTTCTTCTTTTTTAAAACTGGATAGTATTCCATTGTTTGTGTACATCACATTTTCTTTACCCGCATTCATCTGTCAAGACAATGAATATTTAGGCTGTTTCTATATCTTGGGTATTGGGGAAAATGCTGCAATGAACATAGAAGTGCAGATATCTCTTTGAGATTCTGATTTTAGTTCTGGATGTATACCCGGAAGTAGGATTGATGGATCGTATGGTAGCTCAGTAAATGTTTTTAGATTTGCAAATGAATATGTGTGTGTGTATTTGTATTTGTATACAGAACTTTAAAAAAGTGACCTGCAAATAATTCTCCAATTTGTTTTGATTAATCCTTCAAAATATATGCCAAGTAAAAAGAAAACTATACTCTGAAATACCAACGTCCTGTTCAAATCCAACTGTGCACCCAGGAAGCACTCCTATCAATGCTGTGCTTTAATTCAAAGGATGCTCTTTCTATGGAACAATGGAACTACCTTGGATAAAGTTTCATTTATCACTTCTTATAGGAGCTGGGGCTTGAGAAAAAGACAAGTTATAAATGGCTGATGAGAACTGACATGTTTTAGTGTTAGTTAACATCTCTATCAACCAAGAGGTGATGAAATATTTGTCACCAAAAGTGAGGAAGACAGTTGTGTCCCACACTCAAGACACAGAAGATAGAAAAGATTTGTTCAACAAATTCATTCATTCAGTCATTCAGCAAGCATGTCATATTGGAGATGTTTGTGGGACATCCAGACGGAAAGTTTTTGGTGTGCCTGGCACTAAGATGACAAAAATGAAAAGGCATTGCCTTCACTTTCAAGATGCTCATAGTAATGGACAGATGGACAGCCAAATGAATAGTTATAGTAAAATTAGATATTACCACACTGGAAATACATTCAAGGCCCATGGGTAGCATTTGGAGGAGCTACTAAACGTGCTGAGGCCATCAGGGAAGGCTAGAGGAGATTTTAATACTGTTTTTCAAACTAATGGGAAGGAGCCATTCCAGACAGACATAGGCATCGTCCTGGACTCAGAGCCTTGAGTGAGCATGAAATATTCAGGGGACCACACAATGACTTGTGTAGCTGTAGCTGGAGTGCAAGGAGACTATTATAATAACACAGGAGAGCCATGTTCAGATCAGAGGCAGCAGAGAAGGGTTGGAGGAGACATTTTAAAAGCTTACTTCTTAGGCTTAATGATTAATGGGTGCAATAGTAAAAAAACAAAAGGGAAAAGACTATGATGACTCTTAGGTTTCCAGCTTGGACATATGAAGGACAGCAGTACTATTTACTAATACAAGGAAGGAACACAGGGAAGAGAGGTATTAAGAGTCAAGGGTAGGTGAGATGATGTATTCAGTTTTAAACACTTTGTGTTTAAGATGCCTCCAGGGCATCCAATTGGATGGGTTTGTCCATTATATTTGTTAGGTGAGGGGCTCAGAGAAGGAAACTGAGCTGAAGCTATAAATGTGGTGCTCTCAGCATAGAAGTAGAAGTTGAAGCCATAGAATAGGTGAAATGAAGAGTAGCAAGGACAGAGGCCAGGAGAAGACCGATGTTTAAAGAAGAGGGAGAGCAACAGCTGTAAAGCAGGCTGCAAAGATCCTGCATGCAAGATGGCAGGAGGACTAGCAGAAAGTGATGACATGAAACCCAGGGGAGATAAGGGCTTCAAGAATTATACAATGCCCATCAGGGTCAAAAGTTGTGGGTAGGTCAAGCAGGATAAAGATTCAGATGCTGCCCCTGGATTTGTTCAATGAGCTCTGGCAACATTAAAAGGACAGTTTCCATGTTTTTGAGTGATGGAGAGGGCCTATCCTATACTGGATTGCATTGAGCTGAGAAGTGAATGGAAGTGAGAAAATGGAGACAATGTGTGTGATCTACATTTTGGAGAAGTACATTGTGGGAAAATTCAGGAGGAATAAAGAGAGGAGTGGCTAGGGATTCAGGATAAAAAAATACTTTTAAGGTTGTAGGGATTTGACAAGATTCATGTGGAAACAACGTAGCATGCTTTATATGCAGTGTTCTAATCACTTTATATATTTTTTCCTGGTTAATCCTCAGAATGACCCTGAGAGATAATAATGATATTTAACATTTACTGAGTAATTAATTTATGCCAGACATTGTTATAGGCACTTTACATTTATTTATTCACTTAATCCTCGCAACCCTTATGAAGTTAGTGGTATGATCACCCCCACTTTGCAGGTGAGAAAACTGACGAGCAGAGAAGTAAAGTTGATCTCAAGGGCTTATAGCTAGGAAACAGCAAAGCCAGAATGGAACCAAATGTCTGGTTTCAAAATCTGTGCAGTAATAAGAAGGTTCTTATTGATCTTTTAAAGATGAGAAAATGGATTCTAAGAAATTAAACAATTTGCCTATTGCCATCCCAATCACTGAGACCTGAAGCAGAAGGCACACCCAAGCCTAATTCCAATGCTTGGAATGACCATGTTGCCAACAAGCAGAACCTGGAGATATGAGAGAGAGGGCACAACACATGAAATAAGATCCTTCAAAAGCAGGAGGGAGAACAACAAAGGCAGAGCAATTGGTCTGTTGTCTGAAACATGTGAGCAGATTCAGGAATATACAAATCACAGGATGGAAAGAAACCCTTAGGGGCCACCTTGCTGCCTTCTTAACACACCACAAGCACAGCCAGACAGGAAAAAGGTATCTGTCTCTGCCCAGGAAAGAAGTTCCTAGCCCAAGGGGAGGTGGGAAGAGTAATGGAAATCATAAACTGTAATTCATAACTTTTTTTTTTGCTATTACTCATCACTTGTGACTGCAAAAAGTTCTCAATCCAAATAGAATAGATTCCTGCCTCCTCATGCAAACACATCTCTCTGCAAAGTGCCAAGGAGATATTTACTCCATCAATCTCACTACAAAAAAAAAGGAGAGAAGAGAGATGCAAGGTTTGATATATTCAGTGGAATTGCCACTGACAGATAGCATTCCAACTTGACTTTACTACCAGGAAAGCTGGTGTGTTATGGCAAGGCGATGTCCCTCCACTCCCTCTAGAATATGAGATTCAACTATTTGGCTGTTTATCCAAAAACTGGGGGAAAATAAGCTCCTGAACCCTGAATCTGGAGCAAAGAAGATGCATCAGAATCCTAACATTTTCTTCTACTTACTGTTTGCCTTTCTGACTTTTTTGGAGGTCAAGGATAGTGTCATGTATGTCTTTCCTGGGTGGCTAGTACAGCAAAGAGGACTTAACAGGACTCAGGACAGGACCAGTGAGATGAGATGAGATGAGATGAGATGAGATGAGATGAGATGAGATGAGATGAGATGAGATGAGATGAGATATGAGATGAATGACAGTCATGAAATGAGAGCATATGGCACATAAACACAAGATGATCTTGCATTCTGTAACTGACCTCTTAAAAAAGCTTTATCTTCAAACCTGAAACTGAGTCTGGAGAAACAATAGGAGTTGGGTCTAGAGAAGTGAGTCAATAGGAATATCAGTCCCCTCCTCCCTCACATCTCACTAGAGGGATGTATCACTCTCCAACTCCTAGGAAGTTGATCATGTGTAACTCAGTGTAATTATGGCTGGAGTTTTTTGTTTGTTTGTTTGTTTGTTTTTGAGGCAGGGTCTTGTTCTATCACCCAGGCTGGAGTACAGTGGCGTGATTATGGCTCATCGCATCCTCAACATCCCCAGCTCAAGCCCCTCAGTCTCCCCAGTAACTGGGACTCACAGGTGCGTGCCACTACGCCCAGTTAGTTTTTTATTTTTTAAAAAAACTTTTTATCGCCCAGATTGGTCTTGAAACCCTGGGCTCAAGCAATCCTCCTGCCTCGGCTTCCCAAAGCGTTGGGATTATAAGCATGAGCCACTGCACCTGATCGTTTTTTCTTATTATAAGATAGAATAGGCACCTTTTTATAGGTTTAAGAATTATGTCCTTTGCCAGGAAATGTCTGTTTATATGCTTCGCCCACATTTCTGTTGGTGTGGAAAAAACAGCTTTTTGTGACAGTATCTGCTGTGTGACTAGGAAGTAGCCCCATGATATGTAAATATTTTAATGTTAAACTGGAAGTTGACCACTATCACTTACTAATTAACATTAGTCTTTTGAAGTTAGGGATCCTTATGAGGCAGATGGGGTGAAAGGCTACTATGTGACCATCTATGTCTTATGTTGTAACTACTCTAATCTGAGGGTACATATGCCAGTCACACTATTCTAAGTTGGAGTGATTTCTGTTCCCCTTACAACTATCATATATACCCTTTAGCTATAGAGGATCCTCTATTATTATCATCATTATTATCACTCCTCAGCCCTAGGGTTAACAGAGGAGGTAGCAAGCCCAAAATGGGCAAGTCTAGGACTCAAAGAGCTGACACTAGAGCTGGTTCTCAAAACGGAGGTCGAGATCATAATTCAGAGTGTGAATGCAGGTTGGTGTGCAGGTTTATGCCAAGAGCATTATTTTAGATTAAGCCATAGAAAATCTTCAATGTTCAATAATTTGTGACCTATAAAAAATGGCAATGTCACACATGGTTCAAACTAATAGACAGGTGCTCACATTTTACTTCCAGAGAAAGTCCATCCCGCTGGAAGCAGAGGGCAACAGAAGAGGAGCTAGCAAGGGCTAGGTGGTGCATCAGCCATGCAAGCTCCAGTAAGTGGAGATGTCCTGCAAACCATGATTTGTGCACACATAACAATGAAACAATAACAACAATGTATACAGCTAAAGTTTGTATAAGTCCTTACCTACTTTTGCCAGATGCTGTTAAGCCATGTTAATTCATTTAAAGCCATGTTAATTCATTTAATTCTTATCACAAGAGCAACTTTATAAGGTAGGGCTGTGATTATTTCCATCTTTAGAGTGAGGAAACTAATGTGTAAGAAAGTCAAGTGACTTGCTCAAAATCACATGACTAATAAATGCCTAAATAGGGCTCAAGCCCAGGCCAGCTAGTTTTAGATGCCACGGTTCTCAACCATTGTGCTGCACCACTGCTTTCACAGAGACTGTATCTGCTGAAGTCAAATAATATACAGAGACAAATCTCCAAATTTAAAACCTTTTATCTGGGAAGCAAGAGTTGCAATTCAAGGTAAACACACAGACTGCCTGGTCTTCCCTAAGCCTGAAGAACAAAGAGAAGATTGGGAGTTTTATCAGAAAGAGAAATGTCACATACTGTTTTGAAAGAAAACTCTTTGGCACTAGAGAAGCTTTTGGGAGCTGGCAGGCTCTGACTAGTGAGTGACAGTAGTAGGTAAAATTAATCTTAGAGGCAGGTTGTTTTGGCAGCTACTAGGCAAAACTGGTCTTAGGGTTACACCAGGCTGTTTCAGCAGCCGGGCTTGCAGAAAATTTAATTCTTGGAGCACGTGCTTTGTGCCCCAAGTGCTTTTTCCCCTTGGCCCCTGGAGTCTTATTTGGTTCACTATGACAAGAATGACCCAACTGGTCTAATCAACCTTCACATGTTTTAGGACATGGGACTCAGGGGCTCTCTGTGCACAGTGGAACCAGGTTTAGGACAGGAAGACCCACTACTGGCTTGACTGATTAGTGAGGAAGAGGTGTCTCATGGACAGATCCTGTGAGCCTTGGTCTCATGGGCTCAGAGCCCAGGTGGGCAAAGCCTAGACTTGAGCCTTCAATGGCCATCTCCACCTAGGGAGGGTTGGGGCAAGCAAAATCAGCACCACCACTCTCTTCTGTATATTTTCTTATTTCTTGGGCCTCTCTTTTCTGTGTTCCTGTTTTCTCTGTCCTCCATTTAAGTGTATTTGTTTCTGCAGGATTCATCTCTCCGTATACAGGATCCCTCACTGAATCTTCCTTTTTATGGGGAATCTAGAATCCTTAACCTGGCATACAAAAGCCTTGATGGTCTGTAAATATATATTGAGAACGTATGTATAAGTTGAAACCAGACCCTGTAATGGACATCTTTTGAATAATATGATAATGTGGTTTTAAAAGAGTTGTGACGGTCAGAAAATAATTAATGCAGAATTCAGAGGGTGAGAGGAGGGGGAATAAAAATTAAAGAATCTTGGCTTCCTTAAACCCCTACACTTGGTGAGTGAAGTAAAGAAGATTATTGGACACTAAGAAACTTCCCCAAGAGCTGAAAGTCCTTTCTCCCTTGTGAGGGAGATCTGGGAGAGCCACAGCCTTGAGAAGGTTTGGAACAACTGATAGGGTTAGTGGATGGGAGGGGCATTTTGTCGTGTAGTATTCATCTTTAATGAAACTAAAATGTTGAAAGTATTTCCCTACCATAACAAATCACAAAACGATGAATTCCAGCTCTAAATTCCTTAACATTAGAATACTCTCTAACAGACTTCACTGTAAGGGTTTACTTTCCATCCCTAATTGGGGTCTGGGGTCCTGGATACTGGTGATCAGGGCAGCCCTGCACATCCCCCACACCACTGGGGACGTTCTAAGGTAACTCAACTTTCAGCCCAACCATGGATTTTTTTAATTGAATTGCAAATGCTATCCCATAGCTATGCTTTGGATGATTTTTTATAAATTACGTGAGAAGATTATTACTTGTTTTTCATAGATGTTAAAGAGAGATGGAGGGATAGCCTACCTGAAAAAATAATTTGAAAGTTTCATAGTTTCTGCAGAAACTACACTGAGGATATAAAGATACCAAATAAGAAGCAAGAGCAAATTTTTTATAAAATAAGAAGTTAGCATTTCCACTAAAAACGTGAAATCCACCTAGTAAAAAGAGATGGACATATTTAATAAAACACAAGTAGCACAAAAATGTCCATTGGCCATTCTGCTAGCCTCCAAAGGAATGATGTGCAAAATCTCTCAGAAGTTTGGGGTCTTCTGCCAAAACAGTTCATCTTACTTGGCCACCACCCATGACTCCAGAAGCCACTTTACCTCTCTTAAGGTGATATTTGGTCTTATAGTTTGACTATCTATATAGGTGTTGCTAAAAGTAAACTAAAGGAAAACACTTTGTACTCATCTTGGTATCCTTGGGGAAGAGTCTGAAGTGGATGTTATGTCTGCACACCGGAAGGTCCCAGACCCATAGAAGAAAGGGAACTGAACGTGAAAGGATATATTGATAGACCAATGATAATAACTAATATTTATGGACTATTAACTAAGTACCAGCACTGTGCCAAATATCTTATCTGTATTAACTTATTTAATAAATATAAAACCCTATCAGGTAGGTACCATTTATTGTGATCTCTTTTTTACAGATAGGGAAACAGAAGCCCAAGGAATTAAATAACATGTCCCAAATGACACAGCTAGTGAGTGGCCGAACTGAACAGGCCCCTGGCTTCAGAGCTTGCATTCCTAGCCACGCTGGTAGTCCACATCCTTAAAAAGAAGAGATGCATGAACAAAGGAAGCATCAGTGCCTAGCCTTGCATACATGGTGGGTATCTTCCGAGTCTGTGTAGGATCCACTTGTTCTATAACAAGGGTAAGCTGCTCCATAGATCACCCAGCATGTGGAAGGCCTGCCTTTCTTCTTATTGCTCTATATGGTTACCTACAACCAAGTCTGGTTAACAGGATGAATTGACTGAACACATATAAAATTATTTAGGGGCCAGGCACAGTGGCTCACGCCTGTAATCCCAACACTTTGGGAGGCCAAGGCAGGTGGATTGCCAGAGCTAAGGAGTTCGAGACCAGTCTGACTAACATGGAGAAACCCAATCCCTACTAAAAATACAAAAAGTAGCCAGGTGTGGTGGCACATACCTGTAATCCCAGCTACTCTGAAGGCTGAGGCAGGAGAATAACTTGAACCTGGGAGGCAGAGGTTGCGGTGAGCCGAGATTGCACCATTGCACTCCAGCCTGGGCAACAAGAGCAAAAAACAAAAATCTTTAGAAAGGGAACTTACAAATGTTTCTGCACATCAGCATGAAACTATACATATCTATTTCATACGTGATGTAAATACCAAGTTTTCTTAACTAAGCCCATATCTCCTCTTTCCTTCACCATCCAGGATATGGCCAAGGATGCTGAAATTAACCAATAAATGCTTTGTCACTGATTTATTGATTGATTGAGAGCTGGAGGCCACAGTGTGTTTGGTTTTGGCTTTTGAGCCCCAGCTTCATTTATAAGTGCTGACGTCAATACCCCATTCTCAGCAATTAATGGAACCAGCAGACAAAATCAGCAAGGATGTAAAGGAAGTCAACAACACCCTCAGCCAACAAGATTTAATTGCCACTTGTAGAAAACTATACCAAACTCAGCAGAATACATACTTTCTTTAAAGTGCTCATGGAATGTTCACCAATATAGACCATCTTCTGTGCCATAAACAAGCCTCAACACATTTAAAAGATTGAAATCAGAGAGTAAATTTTCTGACCATAATGGAGCCAAACTGCTGTTGTGTTCATCACACTACTTAGACAAGCAATATAATTTTTTGTCTTAGTTTAATATCATTTTTACCAGATATACTATTATTGTGCCTTTCTTACGATGTCACTTTAAAAATATCATAAATGAATAGCCAAAAATATTTCTTCCAGTACTTTCCTGAAGAAGTCTAATATCTCATGTAAATAAATCTTTTTCTAATTTATAGTTATTTTAGTGTGTTTCTTTTGTACAAGGGATACCCTTATATCTCTTGTTTCCCAACCAAATCACTCACAGCATCAAAGCCCTGACCTGCCCTTCCTGAGAAGGCCAAGGTTAGCAGCCGTGTTATCTCTGGAGCTAACAGGATTGCTGGCTTGAAGGTGCGTGGGAGTTCATAGCTCTCTGGAGCCTGCCTTTAATCCCCTAGGGATGCGTTTACTCTGCTAGGAGAAAAATAGCCTCCAAAGGGCAAAAGTCAACAAGTTTTATCGTTCTTCTTCCTGGGTTATTCTGCTGCTGCTCAAAGGCTTTATGAGTGGTCTAGGGCAGTGGTTTTCTGGATTTGTCCTACTCCTGGAATGAATGCCACAGGATTTCATGGCTGTGTGGTCACCAGAGTACAGTAGCAAATCTGCCAGTGTTGTGCCCTAGACGCAACCTCCAACAACATTTCTCCACTGCCACACACACCACGACCAAAGCCCATCTCAGGAAGCACTCAGACACTGGGCAGGCCACATTCGACGCACTCTCAAGACCATTGGGGCCACTGTGCCTGGTCAGCTAGTCAGCTGACAGAGTCTTATCAAAGATTTTGGAAACCTTTCTCAGGAAATGCCAGAAGTGTAGACCTGTACCATTCCAACTGTAAGGAGCTCACGTATTTTTGTTTGCGGTTCCCATTCAAGCTATTAGGGGCTCAGTTCTGCCCCCCAAAAATCCATATGTTGAAGCCCTAACCACCTGTGTGATGGTATATAGAGATGGGGCCTGTGGGAGGTGATTAGGTTTAGGTGAGGTTATGAGGGTGGGACCCTCATGATTGAATTAGTGCCCTTATAAAAGGTGCCAGAGAGCTCTCTCCCCACTCATCCTCCTTCCATGTGAAGATGCAGTGAAAAGGCAGCTGTCTGAAAGCAAGGGAGACAGCCCTCCTTCTGATCTCAACCTTCTAGCCTGCAGAACTGTGAGAAAATACATTTCTGTCGTTGAAGCTCTTTTGTTAAGGCAGCCCGAGCAAAGTAAAGCATGTGTTGAAACCCTAACCCCAAATGTGACCATATTTGCAGATAGGATCTTCAGAGAGGTAACGAGATTAGAGGAGGTTGTTAGGATGAGCCCTAATCTAATATGACTGTTGTCCTTATAAGGAGAGCTCAGGGCACAGACATGCACAGAGGGAAGACCACGTGTAGATGCAGGGAGAAGATGGCCATCTATAAGCTAAGCAGAGAGGCCTCAAAAGAAACCAGCTCTAATCTCATGGAAGTTAAAAGTAGAACAGAGGATACTAGAGCCTGGGAATGATCGGGGACGGGAAGGATAGGGAGAGATTTGTTAAGGATACAAAATTACAGCAGGATAGATTCTAGTTCTAGTGTTCTACTGCACCTGAGGATGACTATAGGTAACAATAATATGTTACATTACATAGTTTCAAATAGCTAGGAGAATATTGACTGTTCCCAACACAAAGAAATGATCAATGTTTGAGATGACGAATATGCTAATTACCCTAATTTGGTTACATTATATGTATCCCATGTACATGTACCCCATGAATATGCATAACTATTATTCATCAATTTAAAAAGTAAAATTTTAAAAAAGTATTTATCTATATGCTGCTTATCAGAGTTATAAAGACATAGATAAAGTAAAATCAAAAGGATAGGAAAAAATATAGTCCCATTTAACTTATGAATATATGTACACCAAAAAACCTTAAATATTAAAAACCAAATCCAGGCCAGGCATGGTGGCTCACGCCTGTAATCCCAGCACTTTGGGAGACCAACGTGGGTGGATCACCTGAGTTCAGGAGTTCGAGACCAGCCTGGCCAACATGGTGAAACCCCATCTCTACTAAAAATACAAAAATTAGCTGGGTGTGATGGCGGTTGCCTGTAATCCCAGCTACTCGGGAGGCTGACGCAGGAGAACTGCTTGAAGCCAGGAGGCGAAGGTTGCAGTGAGCTGAGATTGCGCCACTGCACTCCAGCCTGGGTGACAGAGTGAGACACCACCTCGAAACAAAACAGAAAGCAAAACAAAACAACAACAACAAACAAAATCCCGAATCCAGCAATGAGGGGGAAAAAAGAAACCAACTCTGCTCGTACCTTGATGTTGAACTTCCAGAATCCAGAGCTGTGAGGAAATCAGTGTCTATTGTTCATACCACCCAGTCTGTGGTACTTTGTTAAGGCAGCCAAGTAGCAAATTCCACATGTGCCAGCATCCCCGTTCACAAAATAACTCAGAAAACCAACCAATTCAGAGAGATTGGGACACCAGATGGCAAGGGTGAGAAAGAGGAGGAAGAACAGGACAGACCACCTTCCCAATGAGGGTGGAGATTGCTACTGAGATTTGGTGTTGGGGCGAGAGAGTGAGTGCCATGGAGAGAGAAAGAGAGGAGAAAGGCAGTGAGAGATGGGGGTGAGAAGGAAGCGGTGTTGGGAGGGGAATCAGGCTCAAGACCAGAGCTCACCTGTCCTGAGGATGGGGCTCGTCCTCAGTGAGGCAGATTCAGAAGCTGCCTGTGCCACCTGACTCTCCCACCTCTCAGCCTCCCTCCTTTCAGGAAGGCTCTTACTTCTCTGACCAGTAAGGGAGCAAATAGCTCATCTGCCTGCTCACAAGGAGCCACGGCTGTTATTAATGAAGGGAGAAAGAAGTACTTATCTGGATAATTCAGGCATCCATCACCACTTTCAACTAAATTGTCCAGGCAGAAAAGGTGCAAGAGTCAAGAAGAACAGAATGATTTTAATTAATTGCCTTAATTTACCATTTTCTATTGGATTTGTTCAAATTAAATGACTGAGCTGGCCTCCAGCTTTGCCTGGGGGTCAGCCAGTGGTGGAGAAGGCCATTGGCCAGTGTTCCCCAAGGGACTCCAGTGCCAGGGCCTGGTCCAAAATGAGCGACAGACACATCATTTCATACCAACTCATTTTCAGAGGTATTTTCTGGGCGTGATGCAGTATCTCACATTCCAGATCGTTAATCCGGTAGGATCAGCCATGTAAAGCCACAGTTTGGACACGTGCATGATAAGTATTAAAAAACAACTGAGATGGCTGAGCCCGGCTTCTTGTTTACCTACTTGGGGAAAATGCATGAAGACATATAGAAGGGAAAAAATTGTAATAAACAGCATTTACATTAAGAACACATCCAAACAGCAGCAAGCACAGGTATTTCAGCATGTTTATGCTTTTCCCTAAGCACATTTCATCAGAAATCTGGATGTTATCAAAGGTAGCCCCTAGGAAATGCCTCTAATTCCCATCTCCTTCTCTGGCAGCGAATTGCTGTGATATTTTCGTGTTGCATCTCCTCCCTGGGAGCCCACTGAGGCTCAGAATCCCCCTGCCTTATTTTTCTAACAAATGCCATAAAGAATCTCGGGTTTCCTAATCCTCTCATTGAGATTCAGGATGGTGGAGTATGAGCTGCATGGGATATAAAGTCACAACACCTGAGTTTGAGTTCTAGCTCAGCTATTTATATGCCAGGTGATCCTGGAAAGTCTTTTAACCCCAAGGAGCTTCAGGTGCCTCACCTGTGATGTGTAATGTAAAACTCACAGAGTTACCAGGATTAAAAGAAATAATGGAAACCAAAGCCCTTTACAAATCGTAAAGCGTTGTGTGACTGCAGATCTTGCTAATAAGATAGTAGCTTATTTCTGCAGATAGAGGGCAACTCATGTGCTTACACCAAAGTCACTGAGACTCAATCTTATGTTGGTCATTTGATCTTACATATTCATAACTGCCCATTCTAGGTACTTGTACTTATATAATGAAGACAATAGAATTTAGTTAGTTATATACAACTTAACTCTGGCTCCCTCATTTGTAAGATGGCTGGTTAAAATATCTATTTTGCAGATTTTTTGGAATGTCAAATGAGATCATTTATGAAAGTTAACTATCACAATGATGGGTCCATTTTTTGGTGCTTGAGAAATACTAGGGTTTAAATATATATATAGTTATAATGATAGGCCAATTTCCTGTTGCCACTGAGGAGCAGAGATTAAGTATTCACCCTCTTCAACATCTGCACACTGCAACTGTTGGTCTGTGAAAGTTACTATCTCATTTTGTCGGCTTGTTTCTCGTTCCCCATCCTTACTCCGCATCCCCACTCCCACCTCTTCTCATTCACACCAAAAGCAACCATTCCAAGGTATTTGATGTCACTTTTTTAAAAATGTATTTGTTGCTAATTTTGTATGTTTCCTTGTAAAACATGTTAAGCTGTTTTGGATACAGAGTAAGCCTTATGTCTCTAACCACTGAACACTTTCTTTCCGCATGAAAAGGGAAGAAGGGTTATCAGGACATTACAGACTCTAAAAGAAGCTTGGGATTTCAGCTTCGGAGACCAAGAATATCTCTATTTTTTTAATCTAAAAAGGCAAGGGTTCAGGGCCTGTCCTCTCAGTGACTGGGACTCTGGTCACTTCTTTGAAAAGCCCCAGGGAGGAACAGTCCCTGATAAGGACTGATTCTGCTCATTGAGCAATAGGGCTGATGTCACCCGCATTGGGAACAGGTCACACCCTATTAGCAGGGAGGCAGAAGAGGTAACTCAGGGCCACTTACAGGCTCACAGAACCTGGAAATTTCTAACAGCAAGGCTCAAAAGGATTCCTTTATACATGAAAAATTAACTCTAAATGGATCATAGCCTTAGACATAAGACCTAAAACTATAAACCTCCTAGAAGAAAACACAGGAGTAAAATTCCTTGACCATGTTTTGGGCAACAGTTTCTTACATATGACACCAAAAGGAAAAGCAACAAAGGAAAAACGTTAATTGAACTTCATCAAAATTAAAAACTTTTGTATTTCAAAGAAAAGTGGAAAGAAAACCCACAGAATAAGAGAAAATATTTGCAAATGCTATGCCTGATAAGAAACCTGAATCCAGAAGGCAAAAATAACTCTTACAACCTAATAATAAAAGGTCCAAATACTCCAATTTAAAAATTCAAAATCCAAAGAATTTGAGTAGACATTTCTCCAAAAAGGATATACAAATTGCCAGGAAGAACACAAAAAGATGCTCAACATCAATAGCTATCATAGAAATGCAAATAAAAACCACAATGAGGTATACTTCATATCCACTAGGATGGGTATAATAATAATAAAAAAAAAACAGATAATAACAAGTGTTGACAAGGATGTGGAGAGATTGGGACTTTCATATATTGCTGGTGTGAATGTAAAATGGTGTAGCCACTTTGGAAAACAATCTGTCAGTTCCTCATATGATTAAACATAAAATTACCATATTCCTCAGCAATTTCAGTCATAAGTATACATCTAAGAGAAATGAAAGCGTATGTCTACATAAAAACTTGAATGCAGATATTCATAGCAGCATTATTCCTGATAGCTGTTAAGTAGAACAGCGCAAATGTATATTAATTGATGAATAAATAAAATGTGGCATATCTAAACAATGGAATATTAGTCAGTAATAAAAAAGAATAAAACGCTACAACATGTATGAACCTCGAAAATATAGGAAGTGAAAAAAAGGAGTCACAAAAAAACACATATTGTTTGGCCCCCTGTATATGAAATGTCCAAAACAGGCAATTCTGTAGAGAGAGAAAGTAGCTTAGTGGTTGCCTATGGCTGGACAGGTAGGGAACTTAAGGGGTGATGGCTGATTGGTACCAGAGTTCTTTTGGGGGTGATTAAAATATTCTAAAATTGTTGCAAATCCATTAGTATATTCAAAGATAAGTGAATATACTAAAACCCATCAAATTGCATACTTTAAATTGATGTACTTTATGCTATGTGAATTTTATCTCAATAAAGCTGTTTTTTAAAAGTTCCTCTACAGGATGGGCCTTAGAACACCTAAAGGTGGCCATTATTTTTTTGAAATAACTCTATTAGAAGTTAAGTGCACCACTAAAAAGAGAAACCCAAGAAACTCCTGGTGTTAAATGACCCACTTCCACCCACTGTCTTATTTGAAGACCAAGTAACCCAAGCAGTCTGGGCTCTGGTGATGGCATGAGCCCTCTCCATGCTATCAGAAAGAGAAAAACACACAGATGAAAACATTATCAGGCCATTCTGGTAGTTACTTGGTTTTAACTTCAGAATCTAGGTAAAGATGGTGTCAGAAAAACTTCCACCTCAGTACTGACCATTCCCAGCTTTCCCTGTGATGGACGGTCTGTGCCCCAGATTGGGGACAGAAATAGCAGAGACCTGACATATGACCACAGAGCACTGACACACATGTGCAGGCTCCATATGGCCATCTGTAGATAGACAGGCTGGAGAGGCTTCCCTTCTGGAAGCTCTTCATTGCATGCTGCCTAGAACATGATCTAATTTCATAAAATTCCACCAGTTAGGCAGCCTATTAATGAGTGCCCAGGGATTTCCAGATTGACGGAGAAGAGGTGGATTCAAAAATCTTATGGCCCTTCTAGGCCCTGAACTTCTATGATTCTATGTAATGAGTTACATAATCATATTTATTCTAAATACAAACCCACAAAAAAAAAAACAATGAAATTTTTTACTTTCAATAAGAAATAGATTATAAGATTATATAGTTTGGCTGTGTCCCCACCCAGATCTCATCTTGAATTGTAATCCCCACAATCCCTACATGTTTAGGGAAGGGCCTGGTTGGAGGTGATTGGATCATGGGGGTGGTTTCCCCCAGGCTGTTCTTGTGACAGTGAGTGAGTTCTCACGAGATCTGATGGTTTTATAAGGCGCTCTTTCCCCTTCGCTCCTCACTCGTCTCTCTCCTGCTGCCATGTAAAGAAGGTCCTTGCTTCTCCTTAACCTTATGCCATGATTGTAAGTTTCCTGAGGCCTCCACCAGCCATGTGGAACTGTAAATCAATTAAACCTCTTTCCTTTATAGATTACCCAGTCTCAGGTATTTCTTCACAGCAGCATGAAAACAGACTAACACACAAGAGAATACAGTGATATCAAAGATTCATTTTTTTTTTTTTTAGGTGGAGTCTTACTCTGTCATCTAGGCTAGAGTACAATGGCATAATCTCAGCTCACTGCAACCTCCACCTCCTGGGTTCAAGCGATTCTCCTGCCTCAGCCTCCCGAGTAGCTGGGATTACAGGTGCCAGCCACCATGCCCGGCTAATTTTTGCATTTTTAGCAGAGATGGGTTTTTACCATCTTGGCCAGGCTGGTCTTGAACTCCTGAGCTCAGGTGATCCACCCGCCCCGGCCTCCCAAAGTGCTGGAATTACAGGCATGAGGCACCAGACACAGAGAATACAGTGATAATCAAAGATTCGTCTTTTTTTTTTTTTTTTTTTTTTTAGGTGGAGTCTCAGTGTGTCATTTGGCTGGAGTACAATGGCATAATCTCGGCTCACTGCAACCTCCGCCTCCTGGGTTCAAGTGATTCTTCTGCCTCAACTTCCCGAGTTGCTAGGATTACAGGTGCTGACCACTATGCCCGGCTAATTTTTGTATTTCTAGCAGAGATGGGTTTTCACCATATTGGCCAGGCTGGTCTTGAACTCCTGACCTCAGGTGATCCACCCGCCTCGGCCTCCCAAAGTGCTGGGATTACAGGCTCGAGGCACCGTGCCTGACCCAAAGAGCAATCTCCAAGCAATTTTGTGTAGCCAATGTAGACTTAGTTCAATTAGGGTAGAATGAATAACCTAGATTATAAACTGAAGATCCAAGTTCTCGCCCTACCTCTGTCCTTGTCAAGAAAACAAAACAAAACAAAATGAAACAAAACATCTTAGACTGTTGAGGCCCCCGTTTCTCTATCTAAAAGATGAGACTATTAGTCATGATTTGGTCTCTATGATCCTATCTATGTTTGAGACTACAGATACCTGTTGCTACATCTCCCTTCATAGCTCTGGACAAGGAGAATTCAGCCCAACTCTCATGGCCTTCTACACAACCGAGTTTCAACGCCATATGTACTACATTTAGTGTCAAATTAAGTCAAAGGCTTCATCAGCCTGAAAGCTCTGTCCCTGGCCTGGGCATAGCAAACTGTATCCGCCTCTGACTATCCCCCTGTCTCCCGTCTCCCCAGAGACTCCAGTGACCTGGCGTCGTCACAGGCAACCAGACACATCCAATACGTTCCCAGCTTCCTGCCACTGCACTTTCGGTGTGCCTCCCTCTTCATTTACCCAATTCCTGCCAACCATCCCAGAGCCATTTCAATCTCACCCTTCCAGGACCCCTGAGACGCACATTGTACCACTATAGTCTAACTGTGTAGACCCCACACTGGGCACATTAAGTGCGCTCATTATTAGCTGTGAGGTCTTATCTGCCCTTCTCCTGGTCTGGAAGCTCTCGGAGGAGCGTGCTCAGGGGCTCCATAATACGTGAAGAGAAGCAGTGCTGGTGTGGGAATGGGGAGGTGTGTTTATCCACCCAGCTGTCCAGCACCAGCACTGGTTTCGGCCTTCTGAGGTAATGCATTCCGAGCCTTAGTCTTGAGAGAACATAAAGAAAACTTTTTTTAAAAGTGTAAGAAGTGGCTGACAAAAGCTGACCAAAAGCCTTTCAAAGGAAATGCTAAGTTATATCTAAGAAAGCTTATCCGAGGTCAGGCAAAGATGAAGCCTAAAGCTAGATGTGGGGAAGAACTTCCGGAGAGTTGCGGTTCCCTGTGCCCCAGTATCCCCAGGAGGGCGTGCCCTCCCCTGATTTGGAAATCTGTATGAAATGAATGAAGGGTTCTATTTCTTGGGCAGTGTGGGCACAGGTCTTTGGAGAGTTCGGCGGCCTCCCAGAAAATCCTTCCTGCTTGATGGTTCTAGATCCTCAGTCACAGCTTCTAAGAGCCATGGGGTTTGAGCCCAGAATAATGTATGTGTTTGTTTTTTCAGTCCCAGAGTTTCCATAGAATCGAAGTAGTAAGAGCTGAATGGGATTAAGAGATAGATCGTCCAGTCCTGTCTTCTCATCACACAGATGAAGGACTGCCACCCAGAGCTGCAGAAACTGTCCCATGACCCCAGTTCCCAGACCCTTCCTCTCTCCTACAGCTCCAGGTTCACCGTGCATTCTAAATTAAGACGTAAACATAAGCAGCAACACCCAAGAGTAAAAATGAAGTGTGCATATGAAAGAAACCTATTCACATGGACCATATTACATGATAATCTCAGTGTTTACTGCTTGGCTACCATCTCCCTGGCCTAGCAAGGGTGTCAGTGAGGAAGAGAGGACAAGGGGTACAAATCTGTGAATTACACATGGTTCTCGCTCTCCCAGCTTCTCTCTGTCATTGGTAAGGTAACAGGTAAACACATGAAAAATCAATAATGTTATAATAGAAAAATGTAAGTTCAGGACAACAGCAGCAGGTTTGTATGAAGGCCTTTCATCATCGTTGTCCTGCCTAGAAACTGAATGACAGGGAATCAGAGTCACAAGCCACAAAGTCTAACCGGGCTGGTCCCAGAGAAAGACTCAGTGCAGCAGGTGGGGCTGCAGCCAGCCCTGGGCGGGTGGAAGGATGACATCCACCTAGCAAGAGGGTGATAATTCACTTACGCAGCTCCTCACTGCACATTGAACCCTGCTGACTTCTGGCTTCTCTCCCAGGAGGAACTGCGACTCAACATTCTGACCTTATCTCTTGGGTAGCAGAATGATGGAGAAGGAAAGTTTCTTTTTGCTTCTCACAGGGGTTAATCATCCATCTGGAATGCCTACACTTGGTTGACACCGGCTCACCCTACCATCTTCCACCTGAACCATTCACCTAAATGTGCCATTTTTTCTGATATTTCTCATTTGTGTATGTGGGGGGGTTGTGTGTGCACCTGCTCACACATGCCTGCTGTCACTGGGTGAACAGGCCACCCTGGGCACGGTTCCATCTACAATGTTTGAAGTTTACTTTCCAGCTTCTGGGCATCATTTGCAATTATAATGCTGTCATAGGCAGAAAAGAGATAGGCTAATTAATCATTGTCAACACTGATCCCTATTTGCCAGATGAGATTTTGGAACAGCATGGCTGGGAATAATTGGTATAGATTGTATTTCCTTGCTTTATGTCACTGGAAATATTTATTTAGCATCATGGTCGCTATGCATAAATAGAAAACAGGATATAGATGAATGCTGCAGATTCATTCGTTCATATTCAGCAAATTATGTTCTAAGCACCTACTTCAGTATGTGAACAGCACTAAACTCAGAATATTGGTCTGCTGGGGCTCTTTATTAGCTTCCATGATTCCCTGAGCTTGGCCAAGACCCTTCTGGTCAGCTGCAGATAGGCACAATGGATAGTTTTGCTTCTAGAGAACGTAACTGGGACATTCAGCATTATCTAACGCCTTGAAATTCCTCTAGTCAGGTGGCTTTCCAATGGGTACCCAGAGCCCTATGACCGCCCAGATTGATGGTGCACCCAACAGGACTGCATTGATGAGATGATAAGTCACAGTCACTAGCTGAGATTAATCTGTGTGACACCAGATGTGTCTCTACCTAAAGGAAACAGGATGAAGGGTGATATCTTTGGTCAGAAATAATATATTTCCATGTAGTCTTTGACAAAGGATGTAAGCGGATTTTGTAATTGAAGAAAAATCTACGTGTTAATCTTTACAGTATTTCTGTGAGTGTACTCAAGTCAGCTCAACAATTCAACATTTGCTCTATGGAGTTGTGAGCTAGACCCTGTCAGGGGGATAAGTACTGCTGGCTGGGGCCCAGCCCAGG
Organism: Macaca nemestrina; assembly: GCF_043159975.1. Taxonomy (NCBI): domain Eukaryota; kingdom Metazoa; phylum Chordata; class Mammalia; order Primates; family Cercopithecidae; genus Macaca; species Macaca nemestrina. Next base: position 21,022,268 of record NC_092137.1, on the reverse strand, counting down.
GAAGACTTGCCAAAGACCATCAGGAAAAGAAGGAAGCCGAGTCTTAGGTTTCTTCCTTTAAAGATGGTGACAGTCCTCTCCGCACAACCAAGTATCTCACAACATTTCCCTGACTCCAAGTCATCAAATTCATTTTTGATTCCTACTTCATAAAAACGATATTCTCCCAGCACTTTGAGAGGCCAAGGCGGGTGGATCATGAGGTCAGGAGTTCGAGACCAGCCTGACCAACATGGTGAAACACCGTCTCTACTAAAAGTACAAAAATTAGCTGGGCGTAGTGGCACATGCCTGTTATCTCAGCTACTTGGGAGGCTAAGGCAGGAGAATTGTTTACACCTGGGGGGGGCAGAGGTTGCAGTGAGCCGAGATTGTGCCACTGCACTCTAGCCTGGGTGACAGAGGGAGACTCCATCTCTCTCTCTCTCTCTCTCTCTCTCTCTCTCTCTATATATATATATATATATATATATATGGTCTGTACTGATGCTGACCATTGGACCCTGGTTTCATCTGCACCCAACAGAGTAAGCTTTGACTTGTGCTTGTAAGTTAAAGCTCGACACCTCCTTTTGGCTTCTCTATACCTGAATATTCTTACCCATTCTCCTTAATGTGAATATGCATGGAAGCAGGACCATTTCCTCACACACGAGCAGCAGCGAACCCTGTGGAAAGTCAGCCCACACAGAATAATTCAAATAAAGTGTTCAGAGAAACGGGGTTTCAGAGCAATTACTTTTTCCAGACCCTTCACAATTCAGTGGTATAGGTATGACGAGCCTTGAGTTGAGACCTCTGTAATATCCATCTTTAGTAACATTAATACGCCATGGATGCAGAGCACTGATCGCTGGAGGGAGTTCAGCTGCCCATAGGAGTTCATGGCTAATGACAATATCTGAATAAGGAAGGGGTGGAGCCCAGGGGCAGGGAGCAGGCGAAGGAATTTCCATGAGTCTCCTCTGAGGGAACTGCATCTTTATACATAGTTACTGTTTCAGAATTGATCCTTCTGGGATCATCAGTCTTCACCAGTAGCTTGTTACATCTGGAGGTATCTCATAATTCAAACAAAGCTGACAAGTTGTAACAATGAGCACACACTGACTTCTGCAACAGGCGCTGTCCACTTCCCATCCGCACTCATCCAGCTTGCTCCTGGCCGCCTCCCGCTCGCCTTCCTGGGTGGCCCCCCAGCAGGTCTACCTACCTGGTTTGCGCCCCCTCTATCCTACCACAATTGCTCACCAGCGGTTTCCTGCTGACACAGCTTGTCTCCCTAACCAGATTGGCGGTGCCTTGGAGATACAGCCAGGCTCAGACATTCATTCAGCCCATCATACTGCCATCCCATCAATAACCCCTTCTGAGTGACCCCAGGTTAGTAAACTGAGTGACGCTGAAATTCTACTGCGGCTGATTCCCTACAGCTGGGCAGAGGCAGCGAGCATGGGCTGAAGTTTCCTTTGGAAATAGGCAGTGCCTAGAAGAGAAGGTAATGAGGCATGAGAAGATTCCAGATGTCTATGAGGAATATGACATGTCCTGTCCACTACGTTGCGTTTCCTCATCGGCCTCCCCACCACTGCAGGAAACCCAGAAGCTGGTGCAGGTAGAGAAAGCCTGCTCTCAACACCCCAAGAACACTGCGCAAAACAGGTGGGCCCTGGGAGGTTGCTCTTCCCCAGAGGCCTCTCCTCACTGGGGTTTCTTAAAGACAGACACTTGGACTCCTGCTGGGACCAGGCAGGCCGCCCATCCTCAGGGGCAGTGCCTGATCACTCACTAGACCCCCTGCATCCCCCTTCTCTCTCCTCCTTCAGCACAGGCTGAACCCCACAGCCACAGACACTCATCAGGATTAGGGTGTCAGTGCAAATCCAAGGTCCACCAAAATGGAAAAGAAGGAACCGGTGGGAACATGTCTCCACCAAGACAGCGCTCAGGGCTGGTTCTCCACGTGGCTCCCATTTCAGTCCAGGAGAAGCAGGGATTTTGTCCCTGTGGTGGGTCATCTGAAGAAGGCACCCCTGGTCAGAGCAGGCTTCTCAGACCCTGAGGCACCAGCCATGGCCCCACTGAGATATAGGAAGGGCCGTGCCAGAGCCTTGAAGACGCTCGGGGGAGGGAACCCACCTGGGACCCAGCCCCCCGGTGGTTGCAGCTGCATCCCAGGTGGGCCCCCTCGAAGCTCTTCAAGGCTCAAAGAGAAGCCAGTGTAGAAAAGCAAACAGGCCAGGCCCGGGAAGCGCCCTTTGTACCTTTTGCAATCCGGACGCTCTTGCAGCCTGGGCTTCCTATAAATGGGGTGCGGGCGCCGGCCGCGCATTCCCACCGGGACCTGCGGGGCTGAGCGCCCTTCTCGGTTGCTGTCGCTGAGGAGCCCGCCCAGCCAGCCAGGGCCGCGAGGCCGAGGCCAGGCCGCAGCCCAGGAGCCGCCCCACCGCAGCCGGCCATGGGCCCGCCGAGGCCCGCGCTGCTGGCGCTGCCGGCGCTGCTGCTGCTGCTGGCTGGCGCCAGGGCCGGTGAGTGCGCGGCCGCGCTGCGGGCTCAGAGTGAGCGGGAGGGAGCCGACGGCACGAGGTTGGCTGGCGCAGCCAGGGCCTAGGCCAGAGGGAGGGCAGCCACAGGGTCCAGGGCGAGGCGGGGGACTGGACCAGCTGGCGGCCCCCTGCAGACTCAGGATGGGGGGCATGGGATGGAGGGGCTGAGGAGGGGGTCTCCGGAGCCTGCCTCCCTCTTGAAGGGTGAAACCTGTGCCTGTGGTCCCCCTGTCGGGCCCTAGCACCCGCTGGGAAGACGTGGGAAGCTCACAGATTTCTTTCTCCTGTCTTACAGAAAAGGAAATGCTGGAAAATGTCAGCCCGGTCTGTCCAAGTAAGGCATCTGCGCATGGGGCGTGGAAGGGTGCCCAGCCCCATGCACCCTCCTACACCCGGGTCCCTGAGGTCCCCCCACTCTAAGGGGCTAAGATGGCCTCGTGGTGTGCCCTGCTCTGACCCCAGGAAGCAAGTTCCTTGAGCCTCTGCCCACACGCAAGGGATGCCAACTCTCCTCTACCTGCCCTTCTGTTCTGTCCCAAGAGTTCAGCCTGGGGGCGGGGGAGGGAAAGCACTGACACCCCGCTGGCCTGTGCACACTTTGAAGAAACATCACTGTCCTGTTTATCAGTGACTAGTCATTGATTCGAAGCATGTGAGGGTGAGGAAATACTGACTTTAACCTTTGTGCAGAAATCGGACCTCCATCCCCTTCCTATTTACCTGACCCCTGGGGGTCAAAGGAGCTGGCCTCCAAGGGGACCCTGTGTGCTGGAGCCGCGGGGCGGACGTCTGATGGGGCAGCGCTGCCATCTGGTGGACATCTGCCATCACTGCAGCTGGGCTCAGGACCCAGATGTTCTTTTTCTTCAATTGTTCAGAAAATTCCTCTCAACTACAGTGGAAACCTCCAGAAACTCCTTTCTAGGAGTTTCTTAAGTTAGTTACGCTTAATGCTTAATGAACTTTGCCTCAAGTATTTGGTAGTCTCAGAGTCACGGAATTAAGGCGTTTTCAAGCTAAAAAAGCTTTAGAGAGAGTACTATTTGCGTCATGTTGTCATCTCTTAATTTACCAGAGGGTGTCTAATGCAGATTTTCTGAGCCCCATTACTTGACACTTGTCACTCCCTTCCCTGTGCCTCAGACGACATAGTCAAGACATGCCAGCTAATTTAAACATTAGCCTCAGCAGAAACATAATGAAGTCAAATCTATAAAGGAAAATGAAGTATAATATAAAGTCAATTAAAAACTAATTTCAGTTTAATTACATTTTAATTATCTATGCCACTGCCCCTCTCTGCCCAGAACTGGCTGTCCGTGGGAGAGCTATTTCTCCTATGTGGCTGACGTATTTCTCCCCACGTTAGGAGATACGACCCGATTCAAGCACCTCCGGAAGTACACGTACAACTACGAGGCTGAGAGCTCCAGTGGAGTCCCTGGGACTGCTGATTCAAGAAGCGCCACCAGGATCAACTGCAAGGTATGGAGGATGCAGGCGGGAGGGACCCAGAGCCCACAGCTTTCCCCCAGCCCTGTTCCAGCGGGTGCCCAACACGCGACCTTCCCGGAGGTTGTGTACTGAGCAAACGCAGAGCATCCCAGAACTGTTGTAATCTGATCAAAGCATTGGGACTTTGCCTCTGTAAGTCAGCCACATTGCTGAGATGTTGTCTGCTCCCGCCAAATTTCGCAAGCCAGATGTATTTTCCCGTTAACTTCCCAGATGCAATAGGACTACGTGATCTAGATTAGCAGCAGTGTGGGTCTGCAGATTTCAGCGTGAGAGAAGCCCAGTAGGTGAGCTAAGGGAGGCAGGCATCTCAGAATCGCACTGTGAAATGCAGTTTTTATAGTCTAAGTCCAACAGAATCTGTTGCTGAAAAACGAATAGAAAGAAGAAAAAAATATAAACATACAGTTTGTTCTAAAATAAAACTTTGCTTATTATTGAGACTGGTTGTACTCATGTCACGTACATCTGGAGCAGATCTATAGGCTGCTGTTAGGGTTTGGGTGGGGAAGAGAAGTCAAGCTGAGCAGTCACCTTTTTTAGAGAGTGCTGTAGCTCTTGTCTGTGCTATACAATATGGTAGACATGAGCCACATTGGACTATTTAAATGGAATGAAATTAAAAATTCATATTCGTTGTCACATTAGCTGCATTTCAACTGCTCAACAGGCACCCTGGCTACTGGTCCCCCTATTGAACAGCACACATGTACAACATTTCTTTAAAGTTATTTGAATAGTACTGGATAATAAGTAGGGATCCACTGAAACTCCAGCTATACGCGAAGCTCTAAATAGGCCCTAATAGATATAAACCAGTTTTTTGGGTGACATTAAGGGGACGTTTGCTGTGGAAACTGAGGATGGCCCTCTTCCTGCTTTCTGTTTTTCTCCTTCACTCTCACTCCTAGTCTACAGCGCTTCTATTTAACCACAGCTCTTTATAATTGAAGTAACTTTAGAACCAATAAAAGGACATCCTCCTTCCTGTGCACAGAGGCAAACTTAAGAAACGTGTTACCCTGGGAGGGGGAAAAGGCCAGCAATAGGACTAAGTCTAGGTTGGTGCACAGAGCACCCAGGAGGCATGTTGATAAGGCACGTGGTGTTGAGGAGCAGGCAGTGGTGTTCCCAGCAGAATTCCCTTTGGTGCTCTGATTAGAGATTAAGCCCTGGGCTTCAGGGGCCGCCTCTCATTCTTGATAGACAACCTCAATGCTATGCTACCCTGTATTCTCAGGTTGAGCTGGAGGTTCCCCAGCTCTGCAGCTTCATCCTGAAGACCAGCCAGTGCACCCTGAAAGAGGTGTATGGCTTCAACCCTGAGGGCAGGGCCTTGCTGAAGAAAACCAAGAACTCCGAGGAGTTTGCTGCAGCCATGTCCAGGTAAGGCGTGTTGTACATGAGCACACACATATGTGTGTGTCCGTCCGCTGAGGTATGAACTTGTGTGTTTACACCAGGCACGGATGTGACTCTAAGTATTTGTATTCCATATTCATCGTGGATCAGGGAATTGCTGTGTTTTCACAATCATCAAAAAGAGACAAGCATTATTTGCCCTTCCCTAGTTAGGTTCCTTTAATTATCATTTTAATGTGTTTCTAAAAATCTCATGCTTTAAACTTCTTGAGATTATAAAACTGAGATGCTGTGTTTAAACAAGTGAATTCTTAAAGAACTAAATAAGACCAGTGCTTGGTGGTCTTCGGTGCGAGGTCCCAGAGGCGCTGGCTGCTGTGGCGGGGCACGTGGCGGGGCAGGGTCTGTCCAGCGCAGGGCAGAGGAGCACCAAGGCTTCAGTGGCTCCCCCTCCTAGGCTGGCATTCAGCCACTGCACATGGATCGGCCGCTGCAGCTGCATCTCTGCTGACTGATCAGGGCCCATGTCACACCCGTTGTAAATATTTTCAACATCACCCCTGCCTCATCCTCAGTCACAGTTTGTAGGGTCTTAGGTGTGTGTGAATACAGGCAGGATAGAGTTGTTAACTTGGTAGCATCAGAAAACTCCGTCTGAATTAGTCTGTTTCCATGCTGCTGATAAAGACATACCTGAGACTGGGCAATTTACAAAAGAAAGGTTTGTTGGACTCACCGTTCCATGTGGCTGGGGAGGTCTCACAATCATGGTGGAAGGTGAGGGAGAGCAAGTCACATCTTACATAGATGGCGGCTGGCAAAGAGAGCTTGTGCGGAGAAACTCCTGTTTTTAAAACCACCACATCTCCTGAGACCCATTTGCAATCACGAGAGCAGCACGGGAAAGACCTGCCCCGTGATTCAATCACCTCCCACCAGGTCCCTCCCACACATGTGGGAATTATGAGCTACAAGATGAGATTTGGGTGGGGACCCAGAGCCAAACCATGTCACCATCCTTGCCCGTTTTTCAGTTTTACTAAACGTTAGATTCAGATGCCAGTCCTTTCTCGCCAAAATAGGCTGTGAGGCTTCTTTCCTTCATATGCTTTATTTTCTCCAAGACTTAACTGTCTATGAGGGAGAGAGGTATGGTGGCAGGAGGAAGGAGTGGTTATTTTTTGGTCCTTGGTCTTCTCCAAATACAGAAGAGACTCCTGTTCTTGACAAGGAGGGCTTTCCAGGTTTGCATTTTCATGACTTTAACTGTCTTTTTTAAAAAATTGACATATAATAATTATACATATTTATTGAGAATATATTGATGTTTTGATACATGTAATGTATGGTGATCAGATCAGAGCAATTAGCATACCCATCATCTCAAACATTTATTGTTTCTTCGTGTCGGGAACTTTCTGAGAGGGTGTAGGCTGTGGGAGATGAGTCTGTCACCTTTTCCTCCTGATGTAACCAGAGTGGCTGCAGTCAGGTCCTCAGAAACTTAGCAAGTACCCAATGGGAAGTCCCTGAGACCAAAGTCAGCATGGGCTTCAGCCATGGCCTGACACCATACAAAAGAGTGACTGTCCAACAAGTGTATGGAAAGAAGCTCCAATTCACTGGTAGTCAAGAAATACAAATTAATGTAACAAGATATTTATCCACTTATACCCATCAGACTGCAAAACTGGAAAACAGCAATAGCACCTGTTGCTGGCAGGCCAGTGAGGAAAAGTGTGCTGTCCTGAGCTGCTGGTGGAAATTAGAGCCATCAGGCAATATCTACTCTAATTTAGAATACTTAATACCCTTTGACACAGATATTTTAGTCTCTGGGACTCTAGCCCATGAAAATAAAAGCAGTAATGTGTGAAGATAGGCATAAGGATGTTTGTTTTGGTATTGTTTGCGTGGTTTAAAAAAAATCCAGAAAGAGAGAAGGCAAATGCCATCAAATGGGGCAATGTGTGAATAAATTCTATATAGCCATGGAATGGAATGTTCTGCATGCAGCTTTTTAAAAATCTGTTAGAGCTATACCAAGTGACTCAGAAGGGTTTTTGTGAAGTATAATTAAGTGAGAAAAACAAGATAAAAGTATGCACAATACAATGCCACTTGTATAAAACAAACAATGACAAAATCTTTGTATGACTCTGTTTGCACTCACCCATGTTTACAGAGGATTGTGTGAGAGCACAGAAACAAATGGAACAACCACTTGGGTGTCCATATGGGGAGGATGGGCAAAGAGAGACTGATATGGGTGGAGAACAGAGCAGGGCTGGATGAGCCAAGCAAAAAACGTTAAAACACGGCTGGACCTGGTGGCTCATGCCTATAGTCCCAGGACTTTGGGAGGCCGAGGCGGGCAGATCACCTGAGGTCAGGAGTTCGAGACCAGCCTGGCCAACAGGGTGAAACCTGTGTCTACTAAAAATACAAAAATTAGCTGGGTGTGATGGCAAATGCCTGTAGTCCTAGCTACTCCAGAGGCTGAGTCAGGAGAATCACTTGATCCCAGGAGGTGGAGGTTGCAGTGAACTGAGGTTGCGCCATTGCACTCCAGCCTGAGTAACAGTGAGACTCCATTTCAAAAAAAGAAAAAGAATCACCAAAATATATGTATATGTGCATGCTTTTTTGAAAATGTATGTCTATGTGTAGCTATATTCTATATTTACAAAAAATGATGTCACAAGAACAATTGGTTAAAAAACTATGAGAAAAGCAACTTCAGTGCCACCCAGCTTACTTCCAGCAAGTTGTAGTGGAGAAGGACATTCCCATGACCATCCTCTCTCTGGGACAGGTATGAGCTCAAGCTGGTCATTCCAGAAGGGAAGCAAGTTTTCCTTTACCCGGAGAAAGATGAACCTACACACATCCTGAACATCAAGAGGGGCATCATTTCTGCCCTCCTGGTTCCCCCAGAGACAGAAGAAACCAAGCAAGTGTTGTTTCTGGTGAGGATTTAGAAAACTGATAGCAGTGGCCCTTGAAACTCATCTTCATGTGTTAGAGGCCGGTCCTACCATATACAAAGCAGATTGTTGAGTCAGCTCCATGGCTAGTTACACAGGAAGCCATGGATTGGTGTGACATACTGGTGCCCGAGATTCCTCCTGTCCCTTGGGCTCGCTCACAGATCATTCCAAGCAGGCTGATCAGGTTGGGTCTAATTTTAAAACAGTTATTGAGGCGTCCTGGCCACCCCACCCCCACTTTTGTTTAATGCTGTTCACCTGTGTTTGATGGGTTATGGTATAGCACAGTCAATCCTGTGTGTATTTTAAACACCAAAAATAACGGGATCTGTTGCCAGTCTCTTTTACGAATTTCAGGTTTCAATGTGAGACAGAATTCATTTCACCTCAGTCCCATGAGCACTTTTGTGCCCTTATCTTGCTCTAATTTCTCTATGACACCATACTGGGAGAAGACAGCGATGCATCCTGCAGAGCCTTTCTGCAGACCCACCCTTAACTGGTTTTCTCTCTCCCAACTTGGGCTGGCCAGGCACTAGCAAGACCACACTCTGCATAGGAGGAAAAAGAAAGTCCCTCCCAAAGCTAGATTCTTTCTGCCTTTTCTTTCACAATCCCCACCCCGTCCCTCCCAAGTACCCAAGGATGTTTCCCATGTTGAATATATGTGGTTGCATCTTCTGCCCCCATAGGATACCGTGTATGGAAACTGCTCCACTCACTTTACCGTCAAGACAAGGAAGGGCAATGTGGCAACAGAAATATCCACTGAAAGAGACCTGGGGCAGTGTGATCGCTTCAAGCCCATCCGTACAGGCGTCAGCCCACTTGCTCTCATCAAAGGCATGGTAAGTCCCATGTCAGCACTGTCATGCACACCAAGGAGCATCCTCTTATTAATAACATTCCAAAATTTTCAAGCTAGTGGGCACCTCTGAGGGAGGACAGCCTGCCCAGCCTGTTTTTTATACAGACTACAGATAGGACCCTGAGCAGGCATAGGAAGGTCTGCCCAGGCTTCATGGCCTGGGATCAGTTGAGCCAAGACTTGAGTCAGGCTCCTCCCTCCCAGCCCAGAGCTCTGTCTCTCCTCCTGTCCTTCTGTCACTGGCACTAAACCACCTCTACTCTCATCACTTGAGAGTAATGACTGCTCATCTCTGAGAAGGCTCCGGGGATGGATGTAGGGCAGCAAAACTACCTACTGTTCCTTCCTGCACAAGAACTCCTTGTGCCAGCTCCAAGCCTCTGGACTTTGAAGAAGTCCCAAGACCTGTGTTCTCCCCATCTCCTTCATCCCATGAAATGCAGTGACTTAAGAGTGTTCCAGCTTCTTGTCCTCCCACCTCCAGTACCACCCTGACCAAACACGATCCCTCTGCCTCCGGCCTGGAGCACCCTCTCCTCTCTGTTAAGTGGGGCCATGGAGCACCATATTACCTGAGCCTGCCCGACCCCTGCAACATCTTCCCTGATATGAGCCCCAGGCTGTCTCAGTGAACATGAAGAACTTGAGCAATCACTGTCATGCCGGGCCCTGTTCCTGGTCATTGTCCTTGGGGTTGAAAACAGGGAGTCTGATGACCATGAGTGCCACAGTCAGAAGAGGATAATGCACTGGCTTAGGGGTCTTTTCTGAGCATCTGCTGTGTGCTCAACCCCACTCTGGGCAGCACCAAGGAAGGGACAGTGGCAAATGAACCATGGACCTTCCCCTCAGTATGCTTCCAGTCTAATACAGGAGCCAGGTCAATAAAGCATACATTGTATACTCAATAAGGTGATACGCTGAACAGTGCAGACAAGAAATCCTGGGCCTGACCAGGAAGGAGAAAGTATTATTCATGTAGCTCAGTGGGCAACGTTTCATGGAAGATGTGGAGCAAGAATCCAAAAAATGCAAAGAATGTGTAAATGAAACAGACATGTAAGAATGGGCTTTTGGGCAAAGAAAACTGACTGAGCAGGTGTGTGAGGGGCTATGTGGTGGGATGGGCATGTGGAGGATACAAAGTTTAGACTTTGTCCAGTGGGGGTGGAAAAAGAGGAGTCTATAGCTTGACTCAGCTTTGGGGATGCCGACATGTTGCACCCCCGGTCTAAATGTCAAGTACCCAGCTATCTTCTTTCCCTGAGTTTATCTAGTGGTACAGGACCCCTCCTCCCTTCTACCTTGAAGGTAAATGCTTTTGACAGAAGACACAGGGACTGATCAAAATGCTTGTCTCCAATCTCATTCACAGACCCACCCCTTGTCAACTCTGATCAGCAGTAGCCAGTCCTGTCAGTACACCCTGGACGCCAAGAGGAAGCATGTGGCAGAAGCCATCTGCAAGGAGCAGCACCTGTTCCTGCCTTTCTCCTATAAGTAGGTCACCTGATGCACTACTGATTTGTCATTTAATGGGTCAGTGTGAACTGAACACTTCTCAAGTGCTCTGTTCCAGGCAAACCTGTGCCTGGGAGGGAGGTATGGAGAAGGATAAAATGCAACCCCTCCCTGTCCCCCTTTTTAAGCTAACAGGCCATTTGGCAGAAAAGTCCTAGGCATGCAAAACAACCCAAGACCAACAAAAGATATCTAAGACCCAGTCTTTAAGGGGTGTAGATCCAGAAAACCTGGGGATCACTGCAGGGTACCCTGGTTAGAAAAGGTTTCATGGAAGATTTGGGATATTTACTAGAAACCTATATATCCAAATCCACTTTGAAAAGTGACAATCAGTGAATATTTATTGAGTAACTGCCATATTCTTGGTTCTGTGCTGTGGAAGATACGAAAGAATTTCGAGACATTGCACTAGTTCCTATGTCTGGCCACTCCAGACTAGTGGAGAGTATAAGGCACGCATGTCCTTTTGATGGGAGGATGACTAGCGTGACCAAGAAGAGGTGGATGTTATTCATTCAGGGCCAACAATGGCTGGATTTACCCATGCTTTGAAAGATGGGCAGGACTTGGGTAGATGCAGAGACAGGGGAAACCTTCAACATGGAAAGAATAGTATCTTCTGGCCATCCATGACATGATGTGCTTCCTTGGTTACCAGGAATATGTATGGGATGGGAGTACAAGTGACACAGACTTTGAAACTTGAAGACACACCAAAGATCAACAGCCGCTTCTTTGGTGAAGGTAAGACTTTCTGTCCACACAGTTGCTGGAAAATCTACCTAAGATGTGCCAATCATGGCTTAGCCACTTGCTGGGCCCTGTTAAATGTCTGCTGACTAACAAGTGATATGGACACTGGTGTTCTGGCTACCTCTATGAGAAAGCAAACTCATCTCAGAATGTCAAGTTGCAATGGCATAAAGAAAAAGAAGTTCCCAAAGCTACCTAGGCGTTGGTAAATAGAAAACTGGAATCCTAAGTTTAACATGACATATTTGGTAGCACTGATATCACCTATCCTGTGATAAGACCCAGAGCTGTCCTGGATGAGGTGGACCAAGTGGGAGAGAACCTTCAGAGTCCGGCCCAGATAGGAACCTCAGGAGTCAGTCTTTAGAGGTAGAAGGAACTCTAGCAATCTTGAGTCCAACCCTTACCCAGCATTGTATCTGTCCAAATTCCTTCTTGTACATTACCTCATTGTCCTTTTTGTTCACAGCAACCGGTGACGTCAGGTGGTAGAGAGGTGATTTTATACCTATTCTACAGGGGGGAAAGTGACACAGAGAGGCTTAGAGTTTGATGTAGACAAGGCCGTAGAATATTAGAGGGGGCAAATAAGTGCCCAGGTTGTAATCTAAGCCAGGACTCTTCTCATTACACCACACTTCCATGAGGACTTTTACCTCTCTTCCTGGCATAGGTCATAGTAGGTGGTGGAGAGGATACAAAAGTGTCTCCCCTCCCCACAAGCTGCTGCTAGACCCAATTAGAAGAAATGGTGATGAGCATCAATGTGCCTGGTCCCAGTTGTAACCATGTCAACAGCAGCACCTCCTCACCAATTATTTCAAGCTAAAGGTAACCTGATGATAGACTCAGACAAGTCTGAATTCCACTTCAGCTCTACCTCTTAGACCCTAAGAACTCTTCAAAAGTAAGTTGCTCATTTCTGGGTCGCAGTTCCTTATCTCTGGGTCTCATCTCTGTCTCATCTCTGGGACTCAGAGCTGAGATCCGGGGATGACAGTTTACATTGCCCAAAAACTCTGTGGGTCTCTGAAGCAGGGCTGAATTTATCTTTAAATTGAACAATAATGCCAACCCACAGGGATAGGATGATGAGTCGGTGAAAACAATTAAGTCAATCACCTATGGCAGAGCCAGATCTAGCAGTCATTGAATACATGATAGTTTTCTTCCCTTTTCCCCTGTGCTGATACTCCACAATTTCCAGCTTCCAGTAGACAAAGATATGGTTGAGATGAAGAAGTAAGCTAGAGTTCCTTTGACACTTTCCATCTTCCAGGTACTAAGAAGGTGGGTCTCGCATTTGAGAGCACCAAATCCACATCACCTCCAAAGCAGGCCGAAGCTGTTTTGAAGACTCTGCAGGAATTGAAAAAACTAACCATCTCTGAGCAAAATATCCAGAGAGCTAATCTCTTCCATAAGCTGGTTACTGAGCTGCGAGGCCTCAGTGAGGAAGCAGTCACATCTCTCTTGCCACAGCTGATCGAGGTGTCCAGGTATTTAATGGTTACAGCTCAACTTTTTATAAAACTGATGGTAACTGACTGAACTTTCAAACCTTGACCAAATGGAGAATCTCAGGGACCATTTGGATATCAATCCAGTTAATCAATTAGTCAATCAATTCATGATTGCTGGATAGAGAACTATCAGCTGACGTGCTAAGAGTTCCATGAAACACACACACACGCACACAGTGTTCAAGGCAGCTAAGTATTTGTGTGTTAAAATAGGAGGAGAATAGTTCCCACATTTTGATGGGTATCTTTTAATTCCTAGTTCTATTGCAGGTGCTCTCCAGAAGCTTATAGGCTGGTGGAGAGAGAACTCAGACAAAAAATATTATATGATTTCTCTACCCTTCAAGGCACTGGCTTTAAGCGCTATGAAGGTGAGAGAAGGGACTGAGGCCAGGAATGAGACCCAGCTAATGTTGGCCAGGCATATTCCATGTGCTGGCCAAAGGGCTGTGATAACAGTCTTCTTGTCGCTACAGATCCACAGTCCCCTCTTGGGACTTTCCTCGATGGGGCTTCTCCTGTGGGTAATGTTCCTAAGGAAAGCATCATGGCTCTGAGCTCCAAGTTGGGTTTTGAAAGATGGTTAGATTTGAATAGTGAATGAGGTGATTAAGGGCTCTCCTGGCAGAGGACACACCATGAGCAATATTTTATGTGCCCTGAAGGTGGTGTGTATAACTTTACCCATGTCTTTCTTCTCAGTCCCATCACTTTGCAAGCCTTGGTTCAGTGTGGACAGCCCCAGTGCTCCACTCACATCCTCCAGTGGCTGAAACGTGTGCATGCCAACCCCCTTCTGATAGATGTGGTCACCTACCTGGTGGCCCTGATCCCCGAGCCCTCAGCACAGCAGCTGCGAGAGATCTTCAACATGGCGAGGGAGCAGCGCAGCCGAGCCACCTTGTATGCGCTGAGCCACGCGGTCAACAAGTGAGTTTCCACACTGTATTTATCCTCCTAGGAGCAGAGGAACATCTTGCACTTCTGTGCGTTTCTGTATTAAAGCTGAACTCCTCCTTCCACTTTCAAACTCTGCTCCTTACTCTTGTGTTTATTCTTGATCATTTTTGGAGTAATTACTTGAAATAAGAAATCAGCAAACACAAACTGAATTTTTAAAAATATTTTCTCTACATTATATTATAAAAGTTTTTGAGCATAACAAATTTGACAGAATTTCAGAGGGAAAATCCCTGGAAAACCAGCTATCTCCTACCATTTAAGTGTTATTATATTTGCTTTATCACATATACATCCATCCATTAATTCATCTTATTTTCTGAAGCATTTCAAAGTAAATTACAAACATTAACACACTTTCCCCTAAGTACTTCAGCATGCACATTATTAACTTCAGTTCAATATTAGTTAGCAGTTTTTTCCTCTTAATTTTTTTTTTTTTGACATGGTTTCACTGTGTCAGCCAGGCTGGAATGCAATGGTGCAGTCACGGCTTACTGCAGCCTCAAATTCCTGGGCTCAAGTGATCCTCCCACCTCAGCCTCCTGAGTAGCTGGGACCACAGGCGCATGCTACCATGCCCTGGCTAATTTTTGTATTTTTTGTAGATACAGGGTTTCACCATGTTGCTCAGGCTGGCAGTTTTTTCTTTTGATGAAATTTTTTTGCTCTTTCTTTTTTACATTTTTATATAAATTTATGTGGAACAAGTGTAATTTTGTTACATGAATAGATTATGCAGTAGTTAAGTCAGGGCTTTCAGGATATCCATCACCCAGATAACATATAGTGTACCCACTAAGTAATTTCTCACCATCCATCTCCCTCCACTTCCATACCTGAGTCTCAATTGTCTTATCCTTCCACACTCTATGTCCTTGTGTGTACATTATTTAGCTCCCACTTATAAAGTGACAACATGCAATATTTGTCTGTGACTGTCCTGTTTTACTTAAGACAATGACCTTCAGTTCCATCCATGTTACTGCAAATGACATGATTTTATTCTTTTTATGGCTGAATAGTATTTTATTGCCTATACATTCCACATTTTTAATCCAATCATCCATTGACGGACACTTAGGTTGATTCCATGCCTTTGCTATTGTGAATAGTGCTGCGATAAACATATGGGTGCAGGTATCCTTTAGATATAATGATTTCTTTTCCTTTGGGTATGCACCCAGTAGTGGGATTGTTGGATTCATTGGTAGTTCTATTTTTAGTTCTTTGAGAAATCTCTGTATTGTTTTCCATAGAGGTTGTAGTTATTTACAATACCATCAACAGTGGTTAACTGTTTCCTTTTCTCTGTATCCTCACCAACATCTGTTATTTTTTGTCTTTTGAATAATGGCCCTCCTGACTGTTGTAACATGTTATCTCATTGTGGTTTCAATTTACTTTTCTCTAATGATTAGTAATGTTATGCATTTTTTCATATGCCTATTGCCATTTGTGTGTCTTCTTTTGAAAAAATGTCTATTCATGTCCTTTGTCTACTTTTTAATGGGATTATTTGGGGGACTTTTTGTTGAGTTGTTTGAATTCCTTGTACATTCTGGATATTAGTACCCCACTGGATGAATAGTTTGCAAATATTTTCTCCCATTCTGCAGGCTGCTCACCCTGTTGATTATTTGTTTCACTGTGCAGAAGCTTTTTGCTTTAATTAAGTTCTGTTTGTCTATTTTTTGTTTTTGTTGTCTTTGCCTTTGAGGTCTTAGTCATCGAATTCTTTGTCTAGGTCAATGTCCACAGAAGTTTTCCCTAGGTTTTCTTCTTGTATTTTTATAGTTTCAGGTCTTACATTTAAGTCTTTGATCTATCTTGAGTTGATTTTTGTATACGGTGACAGATAGTAGTCCAGTTTTATTCTTCTGCATATAGCAATCCAACTTTCCCAGCACCACTTATTGAAAAGGGTGTCCTTTCTCGAGTGTATGTTTTTGTCAATTTTGTCAAAGATCCATTGACTGTAACTATGTGGCTTTATTTCTGGGTTCACTATTCTGTTCCATTGATCTATGTGTCTATTTTTATGCCAGTATCATGCTGTTTAGATTACTATAGCCTTGTAGCATAATTTGAAGTCAGGTAATGTGATGCCTCCAGCTTTGTTATTTTTGCTTAAGATTGCTTCAGCTACTCAGGCTCTTTTTGGATTCCATATGAATTTTATAATTATTTTTTCTCATTCACAAGTTTGGATTTTAAGACAAACCTAACTGGGGTTACCGAGTCTTGACTCTCTGCTCTTATTCTGTAGCTATCATAAGACAAACCCTACAGGGACCCAGGAGCTGCTAGACATTGCTAATTACCTGATGGAACAGATTCAAGATGACTGCACTGGGGATGAAGATTACACCTATTTGATTCTGCGGGTAATCTCAGTCTTTTACACGACATAGATCATTTCAGAAGCGCTTTTCCTGGATACCTTTTACTTCCCTCTCCTGCACCCTGATGGGTTCTTGTTTCTTTTCTTCAATGCAGGTCATTGGAAACATGGGCCAAACCATGGAGCAGGTAACTCCAGAACTCAAGTCTTCAATCCTGAAATGTGTCCAAAGTACAAAGCCATCACTGATGATTCAGAAAGCTGCCATCCAGGCCCTGCGGAAAATGGAGCCTAAAGACGAGGTAAAGTCCACAAGAAGAGGTCTGAAAGTGAAAGTTCATTAATAAGGATTTGGAAGGTACTGGGGAAATGAGACTCTAAATTTCATCTACTGACTTTATTCTGCTGTTCCCTCCCTCCCTCCCTCCCTTCCTTCCTTCCTTCCATCTTTTGAGATGGAGTCTCACTCTATTTACAAGGGTGGAGTGCAATGGCACGATCTCGGCTCACTGCAACTTCCGCTTCCTGGGTTCAAGCAATTCTCCCTGCCTCAGCCTCCTGAGTAACTGGGATTACAGGCACATGCCACCACACCCAGCTAATTTTTGTATTTTTTTAGTAGAGACGGGGTTTTGCCATGTTGACCAGGCTGGTCTTGAACTCCTGACCTCAGGTGATCCACCCACCTCAGCCTCCCAAAGTGCTGGGATTACAGGCGTGAGCCACTGCACCTGGCCTCTACTGTTTTCTAATTGCAAATTTCAACAAGCCTATTGACTTGACTGCCTAGCAGTATGTGACATGAGAGAAATACCTGACCTTGCTGCTATGTCAACATGCAGAATGTGAGATGTTTTTGCTACCTACCACCCACCTACCAGATTGACCATCCCTCTCATCATGGAAAAACATGCTTAATTTTCCCCCAATAACCTTAGGCTAGGATAGTCAACTTGGCCCCCTCTTAGGTGGCAATGGCTCCAGAGCTTTGGAAACTACCTTATTTATTAGCCCCAAACTCTTACTACCCCTTCTCATCTTTACCCTCACATTAAAATAACTTAGGTTAAAACAACTTTATTTTCACTTAGTGAAACAAATCATAACTTGGCCATGATTTATGTGTTTTAATGGAATTGAATTCAACAGGCATTCCACAGGCATCTTCTGGGAACCCTTACTTGATAGTGCTCTAGGAAACACTGGCAAGAAGATCCAATACCAGCATTTGAAGAGTGATTACAGAGAAATTAGACCTCTGCTTAAGAAAGAGCTAGCAGACAATGCCAGTGTTTGCCAGGCACGTTCTGTGTTCTGACCACAGGACAGTGATAACCATCTCCTCTTTTGACTGCAGGACCAGGAGGTGCTTCTTCAGACTTTCCTTGATGATGCTTCTCCAGGAGATAAGCGACTGGCTGCCTATCTCATGCTGATGAGGAGTCCTTCACAGGCAGATATTAACAAAATTGTCCAACTTCTACCACGGGAACAGAATGAGCAAGTGAAGAACTTTGTGGCTTCCCATATTGCCAACATCTTGAACTCCGAAGAATTGGATATCCAAGAGTAAGTAAGAGCAATTTTTCCCCACATACCACTGAGGGCCCTAAGCTGGAATTCCAGCGCTAGGTTTTGGCATAGCCACTGTCTGCCCTTGCTTCTGACACAAACACTTGTGCAAATGTGTAGCAGACCTAGACCCAAAGCCTTAGGGTAAATGAAATCCAGACATTTTGGTAGTGATTGGAAATCCATATTTACTTGGGCTGCAAGAGTCAAAGGATAATAACATGGTGTGTCAGCTCAAACTATACTTCTTCTTATCTAGTCTGAAAAAGTTAGTGAAAGAAGCTCTGAAAGAATCTCAACTTCCAACTGTCATGGACTTCAGAAAATTCTCTCGGAACTATCGACTCTACAAATCTGTTTCTCTTCCATCACTTGACCCAGCCACAGCCAAAATTGAAGGGAATCTTATATTTGATCCAAATAACTACCTTCCTAAAGAAACCATGCTGAAAACGACCCTTACTGCCTTTGGATTTGCTTCAGCTGACCTCTTCGAGGTAAGTGTGAAGAGTTTGAGGTTCTCTAGCCCATTGTGTACAGCATCATAAACAGAGAGTCCCTGGGAGCCAGAAGCTAGCCAGAGGAAAACAAGAACCACCAGGCACTTCCTACCATGACTCTGAGGCTTTCTTCTTTCCCTCCTTCCCTGCCTTCCTCTCTCCTCGCTGGGGGTCACCTGAAGCATGACTTCTTAACATTAATAGAAATGCAGGCCGGGTGAGGTGGCTCATTCCTGTAATCCCAGCACTTTGGGAGGCCGAGGCGGGTAGATCATGAGGTCAGGAGATCGAGACCATCCTGGCTAACACAGTGAAACCCGTCTCTACTAAAAAAATACAAAAAAAATTAGCCGGGCGAGGTGGCAGGCACCTGTAGTCCCAGCTACTCGGGAGGCTGAGGCAGGAGAACGGCGTGAACCCAGAAGGCAAAGCTTGCAGTGAGCAGAGATGGCACCACTGCACTCCAGCCTGGGCGACAGAGCGAGACTCCGTATAAAAATAAAAAAAAAATTGAAATGCAGATGTCTCGTCTTTAAGTCCCAAGCCAAGGAAGCATATGTGCTGCCTAGTCAGATCTGCTTCAAATCTCAAATTCACTCCCAACTCTGAACCCTTGGTTGAATTGCTTGTCCTCTCTGAACCTTAGCTGCCTCTTCTAGAAAAAAGCAAGTAATAAGGTCAAGATTCTAGTGAGATTTTAATAAAGCAGCTCCTGTGAAGTGCTAAGATCAGCTCCTGGCCTGTGGTATTCAAATACTTGTTTAGATAAATGGACATCAAGAGGGGGAACTACTAGGCTGGCATATAACAAAGAAAGCTGATGCCATTTTCTTATCTGATTTTGTTTCTCAGATTGGCTTGGAAGGAAAAGGCTTTGAGCCAACATTGGAAGCTCTTTTTGGGAAGCAAGGATTTTTCCCAGACAGTGTCAACAAAGCTTTGTACTGGGTTAATGGTCAAGTTCCTGATGGTGTCTCTAAGGTCTTAGTGGACCACTTTGGCTATACCAAAGAGGATAAACGTGAGCAGGTGTGTATTTGTCAAGTATCTTCTTAAGGAAAGCTTTGGGTCTCCATGCAAAAACAATTCTTTTCTAAGCAAGGAAGTCATCAAAATATTATCTAACTGAAGTGATAACTATGGTTTTTATCAACCAGACCTGCTGGGATAAGGGCCAGTATCTTCAGCAGTTAAAGGTCTCCCAAAATTCAGTGTGCCCAGAAGGAAGACTTCTATCCTGAGAAGTACTCTAGGATAACAATTAAGAGTATGAACTCTGGGCTGGGCGTGGTGGCTCACACCTGTAATCCCAGCACTTTGGGAGGCTGAGGTGGGTGGATCACAGGGTCAGGAATTTGAGACCAGCCTGGCCAACATAGTAAAACCCCATCTCTACTAAAAATACAAAAAACTAGCCGGGCATGGTAGTGGGTGCCTGTAATCCCAGTTACTCGGGAGGCTGAGGCAGGAGAATTGCTTGAACCCAGGAGGTAGAGGTTGCAGTGAGCTGAGATTACACTGTTACACTCCAGCCCGGGCGACAGTGTGAGACTCTGTCTTAAAAAAAACTATGAACTCTGGGCATGGATTTAATTCTAACTTCCCTGTCTTGAAATTGTGTGCACTTGGGGAAGTTGGTTGATATTATGTGTATCTGTTTCTGTCTGCATCCCAGACTACTAATAATAGTCCAAACCTCACAAGGTTATTTAAAGACAATGAAATAAGGCATCTAAAATTCCAAGTGCAGTGCCTGATGCTGGCATTGATTGTTCAATAAGCAGACACTATTGCGAGTTTTAAATTAATATTTTCATTATTATTAACTGCTTTCTTTGGCGCTTACTGCCATCAGTGCACTAGCAAATGAGACCAAAATTCCACTTTGAAGCTAGTAATGAGCCCCTATTTAAGGAGCAAAATAGGCTGTATGATCTGGAGCTTATTCTTGAATTTTTTGCTACCCAATGTGTGGTCTGGTCAGAAATGTAGGTTCTCAGGCTTCACCCACAATCTACTGAATCAGAAGCTGTATTTTAGCAAGACCTCATGTGACTTGTATGCACATTCAAGTTTGCAGAGCAAGGCAGTAATTTACCCCTCCAAGCTCACTGTTGAGCACCAGTTCCATCTTCTGATTTCCTGACCCCCACTTGAGGCCAAGGGTCTTTGATCTGCTTTGAGTCTGTCAATTTCACATTTTTTCCCCCCAATGCCTGGGCATCCATCTCTGAGATTCTTCTTCTCTCTAAGAAGAACTTGTCTAGGATCAAGTGTTTTTCAAACTTTTGGTAAATTTACATAGCAGCTACATTTTCTTAAGAAACACTTTGTAGTCTTCACTGGTCAAAGAAGAGAAGGCTAAGCAGGGAATGGGTGGGAGACAGAGGATCTTCTAATCTTGAGGATCCTGGCATACTGGAGAGCAGGGACCCCTCCCCTCAACCCACCACATCTTACTATGTCTACAGATTTTTAAATTAAGAATAGCTTTAAGAGTGCCACTATCCCTGACAAGACCTTAGTTCTTTCATCTCTGTTTAGAGAAATTAGCCTGGACTTCAGTGTCTCCCTGTTCCTCACCTGAAGCATTTTTTTAGGCCCATCCTGGCTGCAGCAGACAGATCCCACATTGGGAACTAAAAGGTGTTTGACATTGCTGACATCTCACTGGCCATTTTATTACTAAACTCTCAGGACATGGTAAATGGAATGATGTTCACTGTTCAGAAGCTGATTGAAGATTTGAAATCCAAAGAAGTCCCGGAAGCCAGAGCCTACCTCCGCATCTTGGGAGAGGAGCTTGGCTTTGCCAGGCTCCATGACCTCCAGCTCCTTGGAAAACTGCTCCTGACGGGTGCCCGCACTCTGCAGGGGATCCCTCAGATGGTAAGTCAGCCATGAGACCAGACATTGGTTTTTTTAGATCGCCCAGATGCCCTTATGATCACAACTGCACAAGACAGAAAAGATGCTTGTACTTTCTTCAAAGATGCAGGTTTGCCTTGAATTTCACTGAGATGACTCTTGGATCACAAGGAGCTGTTAACATTTAGAAATTAAGCTATTCATAATGTTAGCTATATTTTTAAGAGCATTAATTTATTCATCTGGAAAACAACGTTCGGTATACCTTCCTCTACCTTTGCTGAAGGTCCTTTTATTTTTATTTTTATTTTTTTAATTTTTTGAGATGGAGTCTTGCTCCCAGGCTGGAGTGCAGTGGTGCAGTCTCGGCTCACTGCAACTCTGCCTCCCGGGTTCAAGCAATTCTCCTGCCTCAGCCTCCCAAGTAGCTGGGACTACAGACACGCGCCAGCATGCCCGGCTAATCTGTGTACTTTTAGTAGAGACAAAGTTTCACCATGTAGGCCAGGCTGGTTTCGCACTCCTGACCTCAAGTGATCCGCCAGCCTGGGCCTCCCAAAGTGCTGGGCTAACAGGCATGAGCCACTGCACCCGGCCTGAAGGTCCTTTTAATATTGAAATGATATGATGATTATAAAAAAAAGTATTTGGCAAACTATAATTCACTATCTAAATATGCTATAATTTTTATTATTAATTTATTAATAAAAGGAAATATATAAATGTATTCCTATGGCTTGATAAAAAAATGTTGACTTTAAGAAAACAGGTCTCAAGCTATTTTATGGAAATATTATTTAAAAAATAAAACCCAATGCAAACTGATATTTTTAAAAATGATTTTATCATAATATAATATATTTCAAGTACACCTTCACTTACAGTCAGACTCCAGAACACCAGAATTAAGCCATGGCATATATGATACTTAAAGTCCATAAAGCTCTGAGGCCCAGCAATATTCTTAAGAGCCTTCTGAATCCAGTTGAAAATGACATGATATCTATCTAGTGAATTTTCTTCTATCCTGATTCACTGAAAATGGTAAAAACATCAGTTTGATCTTTATTTATCAAACTATTCAGCTCATCAAAATATGCTAATCCTTCCTTTCTAGATAAAGAGGAATTACTCTCCAATGTATGGAAGGTTGCATTTAACAAAACTGACTTTAAAAAGACTTACTTTTATTTGCTCTCCCCTGTTGGTCTATAGATTGGAGAGGTCATCAGGAAGGGCTCAAAGAACGACTTTTTTCTTCACTACATCTTCATAGAGAATGCCTTTGAACTCCCCACTGGAGCTGGATTACAGTTGCAAATATCTTCATCTGGAGTCACCGCTCCTGGAATCAAGGCTGGAGTGAAACTGGAAGTAGCCAATGTAAGATTCTGTTTGCCTTTTGATTTCTCAGGTTATTATTTTCTTCCAGGGTGGGTTTCTTGTTAAAACACATTTTAAAATGCGTTTTCAGTTCAAGACAAAATGCATCATCATTGTAATCATCTTATTATTTTTTATGAAAAACTTTAAGCTTCCACCAAAATGCACCACCTCACCATCTCCAGTAGTGGTACAGCCACAAGACAAGAACTCAGTTCTCTCAATAAATGAGTATTCCTATCATCTTTTTAAACTGATTTTGCCTAATGTTAACTCAGGTACTTTCTAGTTCTGGGTAGTGTAGTCCAACTCTAGAGAAATGAGAACTTGCTTTCCTTCTTCCAAACAAATCCCAGTAATGTTTCCAAAGGTGTGTTATCCAGGAAGTGTTTGCCTGGAGGTGAGAAAGGTGGTTGATCTGACTGACAGGGGACTGAAGTATTTAATGAATCTGAATGGGTTGCTTTCTGACTTATAGATGCAGGCCGAACTGGTGGCAAAACCCTCCGTGTCTGTGGAGTTTGTGACAAATATGGGCATCATCATTCCAGACTTCGCTAGGAGCGGGGTCCAGATGAACACCAACTTCTTCCACGAGTCAGGCCTGGAGGCTCGTGTTGCCCTAAAAGCTGGGCAGTTGAAGTTTATCATTCCTTCCCCAAAGAAACCAGTCAAGCTGTTAAGTGGCAGGTAATTCTTTTAGCCAAGTCTGCCTAGCCAGTTTGAAAGAGAGAACAGAGAATGTATCTGCAGGATTTCGCCAGGCTAAACAGTTGATTGAGATTATTCAGGTCCTGAGGAAGTGGGAGAGAAATAGAGAGGAAAGATTCCGGGTTACCTATTTTAATTCTAGCCTAGACTTACTACATAACTACATAATTACTTTTCTTCTACTTTCCACATTTTACTAAATTGTCCTTTATCTTTCTGCTTTGAGACTTATTAAGACCTACTGCTTAATTAGTTTTTATTAAGTTGTGATTTTTTGTTATCTATTTGTTTTGAGAATGAAGAAACAGTAGCTCTGGAGATCATCTTTGGGAAATGAATTGTTTTTCACCCCAAAAAATACCTAAGAACATATTGATTTGAGGTAGCTAGCTCAGTAGGTAAAGCATGAAACTCCTAACCTCGTGATAATGGGATACAGACTCTTATGGAGAGTTTCATTTTAAGTGGCACCCTCAACCATTGATTTACCTTAGTTTTCATATTTTAGACACATTCATATGTTCATTCAAAAATAATACTTAATTGGCCAGCCCGGTGGTTCATGTCTGTAATCCCAGCACTTTGGGAGCCCCAGGTGGATGGATCGCTTGAGCCCAGGTGTTCAGAGAGCAGCCTGGGTAACATGGCAAAACCTCATCTCTACAAAAAAAAAAAAAAAAACAAAATTAGCTAGACATGGTGGCGCATGCCTGTAGTTCCAGCTACTCAGAAAACTGAGATGGGAGGATCGATTGAGCCCAGGAGTTCAAGCCTTCAGTGAACCATGCTTGCACCACTGCACTCCAGCTTGGGTGACAGAGCAAGACCCTGTCTCACAGAAGCCAAATATAGTATATTTAATTGCTTAATATGTGCCACATGTGTTGAGTGAGACATACAAGGTCCCTGACCTTTGAATGCTTACATTTTATAAGGGAGACACACAATAAAGCAAGCAGTAATCATAAAGTAAGGGCTAAGTTATAGAAAGTATTAGAATACCATGAAATTGTATATCATGTAGCCTGTGCTAGTCAAGGAATGCATTCTGAAGTAAGTGTACTTGACCTGATAACTGAGGACTGTGTCAGAGTCATTTAGGCAAAGGAGAAAGGAGTGAGTGTTCCAGGCAAAAGGAAAAGCAGGTAATGGCCTGAAGGTAAAGGCATATGGTTCAAGGAACTGGAAGAAGTGCAGAATGGTAAGGTGCTCAGGGAACGTAAGTGAGAGATGACGGGGAGAGGTAGGCAGGGGAGAGAGCATTCCCAACCATGGAAGCCATCCTAAGGAGTTTGGACTCTTTTGAAGGCACAGGAGTTGAAGAGGGGAGCAGAAATAAGATAGGGGTGATGTTTTAGAAGAAATACTCTGACTCTAGTGTGGAAAATGGGTGGGAAGGAGGCACAGCTGGACACGAAGAGACCATTGGGCATCTCTTACGATCCTGTGTGGCTAAGAGCTGATAATGGCCTGCAATGGAGGAAAGCCAGGTATAGAAAGGAGTAAGCAGATTCTAGAACTTTCTAAGAGGCAGAATCATAAGTACTGGGTGATTAATTGGGTATGGGACAGGGAAAAAGAAAGAAGAAAAGAGGAAGGAGGCACCCTTCACTTAAATAAGAACTACAGTGGGAGAGTTTCTTGTTTTAAGGAAGGTGACAAATTCAGTTTTGGATGTGCTGCATTTGATGTCCTATGAAACAACCAGTTTAGAAATCTAGTGGCAAATAGACCTGTGGATCTGAGCCCAGTAAAGTGGCTTGGGCTCCACATTTGGATTTGGGAATCATTAGTATACAGAGGTTGTTGTGGTTAAACAGCAACTGGTGTAGAGTGAGACATGAGAGATGAGGACAGAAATATGGAGAAGACGAAAACATGTAAAGGAAGAAGAGGAATAACCAGCAATGAGTTAGAAGAAGTGACCAGAGAAGAAGAAGGAGAACCAAAGCCACAAAAGGTCGCAGAAGCCATAGAGCAGCCATAGGGGAGATCACCCCATGGGTAGGCAAAAGCTGGCATTAGGACTCCAGCACATCAGCAAAGCTTGGTCTTATGGCACCCCCAACTTGGAGAAGCAATACTTGTAGGAAAATGTGCTATTTCAAAGAAAGCATCCTTAGAAAAAACCAGGCCAAGGTTGAACTTTCTTACATGTACTAAGTTTTTAAGTACACACTTGGAAGGAAGGTGCCATCATCTCTTCAGATGTGAGAGGCTCCAGGGTCTTAGTCTGGTCATGAGTGTGCAACTCTACTGAAGGCTTCTGGGAGGTCAAGGAAGATAAAACCTAAATATGCCCATTGGATGTAGGAGCAAGGAGGGCATTAGAGACATTGATGAAAGCATTTTCAGAAGATGGAATGAGCAATCAGAGCACAGTTAGTGCAGCACGTTGGGAGGAAGTGGAGACTGCAAAGGCAGACAACTCTTGATGGTGAGGAAGCCAAGAGAAAGCAAGAAAAGAAAGAAAGGAGCATAGGCGAGGGGCACAGGGGAGGAGACTTGAGTGTGCTTAATGCAGGTGGAAGTAAGCAGGTAGAGAGTAGGGGATTTCATATGAAAGAGACAGTTTCTCTTGCCTTGCATCATAGGAAGGAAGTGGCACACTGAAATTCAGCCCCAGTGATCAGCTATTTAACATCTCTGAGCCTCTGCTTCTGTAAAATGAGAACCATAAGCCTACTGTTGTGGGGATTACGGGAAACATGGAAAGAACTCAGCTGGAAGCTCCACAGTCACTCTCATGGCTTGTCATGTTGATGTTCTTTCTAATATTATTTGTTTCTCAGTAAATCAAATAGTTAGAGATAGGTGTGGACTGAGGGAAGACAAGGATAAGGGGGTATTTACACCCTGAGAATTTATGATATTCATTTTGATTCATGACTTAGCAATAACTCAGGTATTTTTGTTCTTCACCAGCAACACGTTACATTTGGTCTCTACCACCAAAACGGAGGTGATCCCACCTCTCATCGAGAACAGGCAGTCCTTGTCAGTTTGCAAGCAACTCTTTACTGGCCTGAATTACTGCACCTCAAGCGCTTACTCCAATGCCAGTTCCACAGACTCCGCCCCCTACTATCCGCTGACCGGGGACACCAGGTTAGAGATGCATTTTCTCACCTTTTACATCATGGTCACCTAGCATGGCATAGGAAAAAAATGCTCTGTGTTGTAAGCCCCTGTCACTAGCCTTCTGGGTTTGCACCATCTTTGGGTATTTAAAGCAGGGTCCTCTGGCCAACACGTTGGGTGTCCCATTTTGCTTTCTTATACACAGGACAGGATCACAGCACAGATCCCAATTTGCTCCTAATTCAGTGTCCATGTTTCTGAGCCTCCAGACCCATTGCTATGAACTTCCTGGAGCCCATCAATGTGCTTGAAGCCTTCACCATACTTAGGTGGCTCCCTGTCTTCAGCCCCCAAGTTCCAGTGCTTGTTCTCAGCTTTGCTGAAACAACCAGCCAACTCCTGCTCTGCTTGTCCAAAGTCTTGGGAATCCTGGTGTCTGCCCTTGCCTTGGGTTCTTGTAGGACTGAGGGATCAAAAAGATCATCTTAGTTAAGGGCAAGAGACAATGTTAAAATACGGACCATATTTTTGTTGCATTTGAGGCTGAATTGTTTTGGGGACATTATCTCCATCCTTGAAAGCTCTAACATTATGCGCTGTCTTCATTGTAACATCTTCAGATTAGAGCTGGAACTGAGGCCTACAGGAGAAGTTGAGCAGTATTCTGTCAGTGCAACCTATGAGCTCCAGAGAGAGGACAGAGCCTTGGTGGACACCCTGAAGTTTGTAACTCAAGCAGAAGGTGAGTATTCAAAACACAGCTGCTTCATCTCTGCTCGCAGTCTCAGGTTCAGAATTCATGAGGAGAACACATGTAATTTAACCTATTTAACAAATATTAACTGAGTACCCAATAAGTGGCAGGCCTATTTTAAGACCTGGGGCTAGAACAGTGAACAATGGAGTCTCTGCCTTCGTGGAAGTTACAGTGAACAACCAAACAAGTTAATATTTGGAGTGTCAGATCAGTACTGGGGAGGAAAACAGAGCATAGACTGGTCTAGGGAAGGCTAGGAGTAAGAGGGAGGAAGAAGGGCAGGGAAAGCAGTGCATTTGGAATAATAAGGGAAAGTCTCCCTGGTAAAGTGAGTATAAGGAGACCTAACAGAGATAAGGGGAGAAGCAGTGTGGTAAGACTGTTACAGGCAGAGGGACCAGTAGGTGCAAAGGCCCTGAGGCTGACATATTGCTGCCATGTTTCAAAGAAAGGAAGGAAGCCAGTATGGCTTGAGCAGAAAGACCAGGGAGAAAAGAGGTAGAAGATGAGGACAGAGAGATATGGAGAGGTGAAGGAAGGATGATCTCATAGGCCATGGTAAGAACTTCGGCTTCTTCCTGTGAATTAAATGAAAGCCACTGGGGAGCCCTCATGATTTGATTTATGTTTATGTTGAGAAAAGACTATGGGGAGACAAGGGCAGAGAAACTACTATGTAGGTTATCACAATAATCCAGGCAGGAATCAGTGCTGTTTTGGATTAGGGCAATGGCAGAGGAGATATGAGAAGGGGTTGCATTCTGGCCATATTTTGAAGATTAGGCTGACAAGATTTGCTGATACAGTAGATGTTGAGTGTAAGAGGAAAAGGGGAATGAGGACAAACCTAAGGTTTTTGGCCTGGGCAACTGGAAAACAGAGCTTCCATTTATGGAGATGGAAAGGGCAACTGGAGGAGCAGGTTTTAGGGAATGGGGCAAAATTAGGTGTTCACTTTGGAAAAAATTTTATATAGGGATAGCATATCACAAAATTAAACTAGGAAGAAAATCCCATGAGAGAAAGTACTGGGGGAGCAGGGCATGCTGGGGAAATAGTGTTTGGTAAACATTGTTTTACAAAGGATATAAAATGGACGAGCCTATGGATCGAAGGATGCCTGGGAATCTTGTTACAAAGAAAGGGGGAGTCGGGCAGATGGAGCCCAGGGCAAGGGCAGCAAGGAACCAGGAAAGGCATCTTGGATGGAAAGTAATATAGAGATGTCGTGTCTTCCTGGCCCAGAAGGACTGTGAGCCTTTGCTGTTCCACAAACAAGCTAAGTGCTCCCCATTTCAGGGCCTTTGTATTCCTGGCCCTCTGCCTGGAATGTGCTCCTCCCAGAACTCAGCATAGCTCCAACCTCTCTTCATTCTGATCTCTGCCCACATGTGCCCTTATCAGAGAGAACTTCTCTGACCACCAAGTATGAAATAACACTTCTTCTATCCCTTTCTTTTATCCTTGTATCCAGTTTTACTCTTCTTCATAACATTCATTACCATCTGACATGAGCAAGTTACTTGTTTATTGCCTGCACACCTCCCCCACTAGAAGGTAAGCCCCATGAAAGCAAGGACTCCCCAGTGCCAAGAGCAGTGTCCAGCACATAATAGGCTCATAATAGGCGATCCATAAAGACTTGTATACATGAATACCACTGAGTTTAAAATTTTCAGTAAAATCCTGAATTGTGTTTTTGTTTAAGTACATTAATTCCTTGGAGTCTCTCTGCTTTTTCCTCTCTTTCCTTCCAAAACATAGCTTCCTACCATACATCTCTTGATTCTCTTATACACTTGTCCAGGTGTAAAGCAGACTGAGGCTACCATGACATTCAAATATAATCGGCAGAGTATGACCTTGTCCAGTGAAGTCCAAATTCCGGATTTTGATGTTGACTTTGGAACAATCCTCAGAGTTAATGATGAATCTACTGAGGGCAGAAAGTCTTACAGACTCACCCTGGACATTCAGAACAAGAAAATTACTGAGGTCACCCTCATGGGCCACCTAAGGTAAGGAAGGCTGAGGGTCATCTGACCTGCACTGCAGGCCTGGGTGGTTCTTTTCATTATTCCTCTTCTACTTTATACCTGACCAAGCCATGTTCATGTTCACCCCAGTGTACTCAGAGTGGCAGATAGAGCCCTTAACATTTTCCTTTTTTTTTTTTTTTTCTTTTTTTTTTTGAGACGGAGTCTCACTCTGTCACCAGGCTGGAGTGCAGTGGCACAATCTCGGCTCACTGCAAGCTCTGCCTCCTGAGTTCAAGTGATTCTCCTGCCTCAGCCTCCCAAGGAGCTGGAACTACAAGTGTGTGCCACCACACCCAGCTAATTTTTGTATTTTTAGTGTAGACTGGGTTTCACCATATTGGCCAGGATGGTATCCATCTCCTGACCTCGTGATCCACCCGCCTTGGCCTCCCAAAGTGCTGGGATTACAGGCGTGAGCCACTGCACCCGGCCGAGCCCTCAACATTTTAAGCCTCTGCGCATGTCCAGTTGGATTTTCCTACCATTTATCAGGCACTTACTATTCAGGTATCAAGCACAGTGCTGGGTGCTTTAAAGAAAGTATCTCAGTCCTCACAATAAACTGCGAGGTCAGTGTGAGTTTACCTGTTTCATGGATAAGGAAATGGTAGCTCAGAGGGTTTAAATCATTTGACCAAAGTCATAGAGCTAGTAAATAGCAGAACAGGATTCAAACAGTTTTCAAAAAGCTTCTCTTTCTCCTAAACCTGCTTGCAAAGTCCTTAATTTGTGCTGAATGTTGGCTTCAGAAGTTAATGAATTTGATCTGTGACTGTTTCTCTGAACCATCCTTGTATCTGGTTTTGATCACCGCAAATGGAACTTCTGTTTAATCCTGCATATCTCCTTTGAAAGGACAAAATCACTGGTGCCAACTGATTTTCTTTACCATAGTTGTGACACAAAGGAAGAAGGAAAAATCAAAGGTGTTATTTCCGTACCCCGTTTGCAAGCAGAAGCCAGAAGTGAGATCATCGCCCACTGGTCACCTGCCAAACTGCTCCTCCAAATGGACTCATCTGCTACAGCTTATGGCTCCACAGTTTCCAAGAGGGTGGCGTGGCATTACGGTACGTGTCTCTTCCCCTGTGTGAGCACTTCCAAAGTAATGCAGCTGTTGAGACCTGTGGTTACAGGCTGACCTAGTACCACTCACAACTATTTCCTATGTATTTTCAGATGAAGAGAAGATTGAATTTGAATGGAACACAGGCACCAATGTAGATACCAAAAAAATGACTTCCAATTTCCCTGTGGATCTCTCTGAGTATCCTAGAAGCTTACATATGTATGCTGATAGACTCCTGGATCACAGAGTCCCTCAAACAGACATGACTTTCCGGCACGTGGGTTCCAAATTAATAGTTGTAAGTATGAGTCTGCCAGTCAATAAATACATGGGTATAAGTGCTGATTACATCCTCAACTCTGAGCTAGGTGCAGGAAGGTATCCAAAGATGTATAAGGCATGCTTCCTACCCCCCAGGGAATTCTTGGGAAAAAAAAAAAACTTTCACACATGTGTAGTTATCCAGTTACACAAAGCTGAATATGATACATATCAAAGAGATGCTACTAAGCAGAACAGTTCTTTGCCTAGTGGTATCAAAGGAAGCTTCAGGACACTAGCTAGGAGGCTGACTATGTTAGACGTTCCTTTTATAAATATGGGCAGTGATCAGTGACTGTCAACGAAGATTCATAGTTTTCTGTTATTTATTTTTAACATTCAGTGCATTGTCCTGCTAAATAATTAACTTGTCAAATCTGGATTTGTGCCTAATGTTCATTGCTCTTTGAGGCTCATCCATGCCCATTA
Source organism: Macaca nemestrina (assembly GCF_043159975.1). Classification (NCBI taxonomy): domain Eukaryota; kingdom Metazoa; phylum Chordata; class Mammalia; order Primates; family Cercopithecidae; genus Macaca; species Macaca nemestrina. The sequence continues at coordinate 20,991,153 of NC_092137.1, read as the reverse complement.
CCTTAAAAATCTCCTGTCATTTTGTAGGCAATGAACTCATGGCTTCAAAAGGCGTCTGGGAGTCTTCCTTATACCCAGACTTTGCAAGACCACCTCAATAGCCTGAAGGAGTTGAACCTCCAGAACATGGGATTGCCAGACTTCCACATCCCAGAAAACCTCTTCTTAAAAAGGTAAAAGAAGAAACCGGCAAAGCTTCTTGAACCGTGCAAAGTAAATGAAAGATTTTACATAGCATGATTTGGATATTTTTTTAATTTAAATTTTTAAGGGAAATAATTTAAGCATTTTAAGGAGATTAATAACTAGTGCAAACACTGTGGCATTTTTGCATTAGTAAACATGAGAATGCCAACCCTGTCAGGAAGAATCTAAGAAAGTAATTGGGGGATTCTGGTACTTTCATCCTAAGATATTTTATCAGTACAACCTGAATTGGAAGGTCATTCAGCTTTCTTCTATTATAAGCAAATTCTCCCTCTGACTGTGAAGAATTCAGAATGGCTAGAGGCATTATTGACTACATGCTTACTGTTAAGTTACAGAGAGTCAGACCAACCATTGAGCACTAAATGGAGGCAGCATTCTGAGAAAATACTTTAACCCAGGCTTACTGACTTCCACACCTATGTTCTTTCCACAAATCAAGTTGCCTCAATTCAGTTTAGCAAGTTTGTATCAAGTATCCCCTATGGGCAAAATGCTAGACTAGGTACAGTGAGAAGATAGAAATTGGATAAGATACAGTCCTTTCTCTCAGAAAGATACCATGTAGACACCAACAAATGACAAATAATTAATTATATAAGCAAAATTATGACATGCTCTTTGAGAAAGGTGCAAGGAACTATGTAACTGTAAGAATGAGGCAAATTGGCTATGACTTAGGTGGGATGGTAATGATAATGAGTGGCTCTTAGAAGAGCTTTGTAAGGATTTGAGTGTTTGATAGGTGGAGGTAAAAGAAAAGGGGTCCAGGCATAGGAGTAGCACAAGGAAAAGCGCAGAGTGGCTTCGGGAATGAGGCAGGTACAATATTGCTGGGAAGGTCAGAGGCAGAGAACTTTGAATGACTGATGTCTGACTGTGGGGATGTTGTCTTTGTTGTTCATTTCAGCGATGGCCGGGTCAAATATACCTTGAACAAGAACAGTCTGAAAGTTGAGATTCCTTTGCCTTTTGGTGGCAAATCCTCCAGAGATCTAAAGATGTTAGAGACTGTTAGGACACCAGCCCTCCACTTCACGTCTGTGGATTTCCATCTGCCATCTCGAGAGTTCCAAGTCCCTACTTTTACCATTCCCAAGCTGTATCAACTGCAGGTGCCTCTCCTGGGTGTTCTAGACCTATCCGCAAATGTCTACAGCAACTTGTACAACTGGTCCGCCTCCTACACTGGTGGCAACACCAGCACAGACCATTTCAGCCTTCAGGCTCGTTACCACATGAAGGCTGACTCTGTGGTTGACCTGCTTTCCTACAATGTGCAAGGTGAGCTATGCTCAGGTAAAGGATGCACAGGGCTAGTTCATGGCAGGCTCTAAGAGGAGAGCCTCCTCCAGGGAGGAAAGGACTTTGGCTTTCTAGCAGATAATCATCCTTGCTACTTGGAAGTCTTTTAAATCTTTTATTTTATTCAACAAATAGAAATATTTATTAAACATATCACATGTATTAAATATTCTAGTAGGCAGTAACAGAAAGTAGATAAGCCAGCAATTACAATTCAGTGTGAGAGGTGCTATGATAGAGTGTAGCATATAAGTATAAGGTAGAGTAGAAGCACTCAGCAAGGGAACCTAAACAAAGCCTGTGGTGGTCAGGCAAGGCTTCCTGGAGGAATGCCTTTTGCTATCAGATTTTATGTTTGCATTACAGGTGGAGGAGTCTATTGCACAACTGGCCCAGAAAAATGGGACTTTATTATTGAAAGACTTTCACACAGAGATTGCTCTGGAAATGTATTGCTTAATTTAACTAATGTCTTTTCATTTTTATGTTAGGATCTGGAGAAGCAACATATGACCACAAGAATACGCTCACACTATCATGTGGTGGATCTCTACGCCACAAATTTCTAGATTCGAATATCAAATTCAGTCATGTAGAAAAACTTGGAAACAACCCAGTCTCAAAAGGTTTACTAATATTCGATGCATCTAGTTCCTGGGGACCACAGATGTCTGCTTCAGTTCATTTGGACTCAAAAAAGGAACAGCATTTGTTTGTCAAAGAAGTCAAGATTGATGGGCAGTTCAGAGTCTCTTCATTCTATGCTAAAGGCACATATGGCCTGTCTTGTCAGAGGGATCCTAATACTGGCCGGCTCAACGGAGAGTCCAACCTGAGATTTAACTCCTCCTACCTCCAAGGCACCAACCAGATAACAGGAAGATATGAAGATGGAACCCTCTCCCTGATCTCCACCTCTGATCTGCAAAGTGGCATCATTAAAAATACTGCTTCCCTGAAGTACGAGAACTACGAGCTGACTTTAAAATCTGACACCAATGGGAAGTATGAGAACTTTGCCACTTCTAACAAGATGGATATGACCTTCTCTAAGCAAAATGCACTGCTGCGTTCTGAATATCAGGCCGATTACGAGTCATTGAGGTTCTTCAGCCTGCTTTCTGGATCACTAAATTCCCATGGTCTTGAGTTAAATGCTGACATCTTGGGCACTGACAAAATTAACAGTGGCGCTCACAAGGCAACACTAAGGATTGGCCAAGATGGAGTATCTACCAGTGCAACGACCAACTTGAAGTATAGTCCCCTGGTGCTGGAGAATGAGCTGAATGCAGAGATTGGCCTCTCTGGGGCGTCTATGAAATTAACAACAAATGGCCGCTTCAGGGAACACAATGCAAAATTCAGTCTAGATGGGAAAGCCGCCCTCACAGAGCTATCACTGGGAAGTGCTTATCAGGCCATGATTCTGGGTGTTGACAGCAAAAACATTTTCAACTTCAAGATCAGTCAAGAAGGACTTAAGCTCTCAAATGACATGATGGGCTCATATGCCGAAATGAAATTTGACCACACAAACAGTCTGAACATTGCAGGCTTATCACTGGACTTCTCTTCAAAACTTGACAACATTTACAGCTCTGACAAGTTTTATAAGCAAACTTTTAATTTACAGCTACAGCCCTATTCTCTGGTAACGACTTTAAACAATGACCTGAAATACAATGCTCTGGATCTGACCAACAATGGGAAACTACGGCTAGAACCCCTGAAGCTGCATATGGCTGGTAATCTAAAAGGAGCCTACCAAAATAATGAAATAAAACACATCTATACCATCTCTTCTGCTGCCTTATCAGCAAGCTACAAAGCAGACACTGTTGCTAAGGTTCAGGGTGTGGAGTTTAGCCATCGGCTCAACACAGACATCGCTGGGCTGGCTTCAGCCATTGACATTAGCACAAACTATAATTCAGACTCATTGCATTTCAGCAATGTCTTCCATTCTGTAATGGCTCCATTTACCATGACCATTGATACACATACAAATGGCAACGGGAAACTTGTTCTCTGGGGAGAACATACTGGGCAGCTGTATAGCAAATTCCTGTTGAAAGCAGAACCTCTGGCATTCACTTTCTCTCATGATTACAAAGGCTCCACGAGTCATCATCTCATGTCTAGGAAAAGCATCAGTACATCTCTTGAACACAAAGTCAGTGCCCTACTTACTCCAGCTGAGCAGACAGGCACCTGGAAACTCAAGACCCAATTTAACAACAATGAATACAGCCAGGACTTGGATGCTTACAACACTAAAGACAAAATTGGTGTGGAGCTTAGTGGACGAGCTCTGGCTGACCTCACTCTACTAGACTACCCAATTGAAGTGCCACTTTTACTCAGTGAGCCCGTCAATGTCATTGATGCTTTAGAGATGAGAGATGCTGTTGAAAAGCCCCAAGAATTTACAATTGTTGCTTTTGTAAAGTATGATAAAAACCAAGATGTTCACACCATTAACCTCCCATTTTTTGAGACCTTGCAAGAATATTTTGAGAGGAATCAACGAACTATTATAGTTGTACTGGAAAACATGCAGAGACACCTGAAGCGCATCAATATTGATCAATTTGTAAGAAAATACAGAGCAGCCCTGGGAAAACTCCCACAGCAAGCTAATGATTATCTGAATTCATTCAATTGGGAGAGACAAGTTTCACGTGCCAAGGAGAAACTGACTGCTCTTACAAAAAAGTATAGAATTACAGAAAATGATATACAAATTGCATTAGATGACGCCAAAATCAACTTTAATGAAAAACTATCTCAACTTCAGACATATATGATACAATTTGATCAGTATATTAAAGATAATTATGATTTACATGATTTGAAAATAGCTATTGCTAATATTATTGATCAAATCATTGAAAAATTAAAAAGTCTTGATGAGCACTATCATATCCGTGTAAATTTAGTAAAAACAATCCATGATCTACATTTGTTTATTGAAAATATAGATTTTAACAAAATTGAAAGTAGTACTGCATCCTGGATTCAAAATGTGGATACTAAGTACCAAATCAGAATCCGGATACAAGAAAAACTGCAGCAGCTTAAGAGACACATACAGAATATAGACATCCAGCACCTAGCTGGAAAGTTAAAACAACACATTGAGGCTATTGATGTTAGAGTGCTTTTAGATCAACTGGGAACTACAATTTCATTTGAAAGAATAAATGATGTTCTTGAGTATGTCAAACACTTCGTTATAAATCTTATTGGGGATTTTGAAGTAGCTGAGAAAATCAATGCCTTCAGAGCCAAAATCCATGAGTTAATTGAGAGGTATGAAGTAGACCAACAAATCCAGGTTTTAATGGATAAATTAGTAGAGCTGGCCCACCAGTATAAGTTGAAGGAGACTATTCAGAAGCTAAGCAATGTCCTACAACAAGTTAAGATAAAAGATTACTTTGAGAAATTGGTTGGATTTATTGATGATGCTGTCAAGCAACTTGATGAACTATCTTTTAAAACATTCATTGAAGATGTAAACAAATTCCTTGACATGTTGATAAAGAAATTAAAGTCATTTGATTACCACCAGTTTGTAGATGAAACCAATAACAAAATCCGTGAGCTGACTCAGAGACTCAATGGTGAAATTCAGGCTCTGGAACTACCACAAAAAGCTGAAGCATTAAAACTGTTTTTACAGGAAACCAAGGCCACAGTCGCAATGTATCTGGAAAGCCTACAGGACACCAAAATAACCTTAATCATCGATTGGTTACAGGATGCTTTAAGTTCAGCATCTTTGGCTCACATGAAGGCCAAATTCCGAGAGACCCTAGAAGATACACGAGACCGAATATATCAAATGGACATTGAGCAGGAACTTCAACGATACCTGTCTCTGGTAGGCCAGGTTTATAGCACACTTGTCACTTACATTTCTGATTGGTGGACTCTTGCTGCTAAGAACGTTACTGACTTTGCAGAGCAGTATTCTATCCAAGATTGGGCTAAACATGTGAAAGCATTGGTAGAGCAAGGGTTCACTGTTCCTGAAATCAAGACCATCCTTGGGACCATGCCTGCCTTCGAAGTCAGTCTTCAGGCTCTTCAGAAAGCTACCTTCCAGACACCTGATTTCATAGTCCCCCTAACAGATTTGAGGATTCCATCAGTTCAGATAAACTTCAAAGAGTTAAAAGATATAAAAATCCCATCCAGGTTTTCCACACCAGAATTTACCATCCTTAACACCTTCCACATTCCTTCCTTTACAATTGACTTTGTAGAAATAAAAGTAAAGATCATCAGAACCATTGACCAGATGCTGAACAGTGAGCTGCAGTGGCCTGTTCCAGAAGTATATCTCAGGGATCTGAAGGTGGAGGACATTCCTCTAGCGAGAATCACCCTGCCAGACTTCCATTTACCAGAAATCGCAATTCCAGAATTTGTAATCCCAAATCTCAACCTTAATGATTTTCAAGTTCCTGACCTTCACATGCCAGAATTCCAGCTTCCCCACATCTCACACACAATTGAAGTACCTACTTTTGGCAAGCTGTATAGTATTTTGAAAATCCAATCACCTCTTTTCACATTAGATGCAAATGCTGACATAGGGAATGGAACCACTTCAGCAAATGAAGCAGGTATTGCAGCTTCCATCACTGCCAAAGGAGAGTCCAAATTAGAAGTTCTCAATTTTGATTTTCAAGCAAATGCACAACTCTCAAACCCTAAGATTAATCCGCTGGCTCTGAAGGAGTTCGTAAAGTTCTCCAGCAAGTACCTGAGAACAGAGCATGGGAGTGAAATGCTGTTTTTTGGAAATGCTATTGAGGGAAAATCAAACACAGTGGCAAGTTTACACACGGAAAAAAATACACTGGAGCTTAGTAATGAAGTGATTGTCAAGATAAACAATCAGCTTACCCTGGATAGCAACACTAAGTACTTCCACAAATTGAACATCCCCAAACTGGACTTCTCTAGTCAGGCTGACCTGCGCAATGAGATCAAGACACTGTTGGAAGCTGGCCACATAGCATGGACTTCTTCTGGAAAAGGGTCATGGAAATGGGCCTGCCCCAGATTCTCAGATGAGGGAACACATGAATCACAAATTAGTTTCACCATAGAAGGACCCCTCACTTCCTTCGGACTGTCCAATAAGATCAATAGCAAGCACCTAAGAGTAAACCAAAACTTGGTTTATGAATCTGGCTCCCTCAACTTTTCTAAACTTGAAATTCAATCACAAGTTGATTCCCAGCATGTGGGCCACAGTGTTCTAACTGCTAAAGGCACGGCACTTTTTGGAGAAGGGAAGGCAGAGTTTACTGGGAGGCATGATGCTCATTTAAATGGAAAGGTTATTGGAACTTTGAAAAATTCTCTTTTCTTTTCAGCCCAGCCATTTGAGATCACGACATCCACAAACAATGAAGGGAATTTGAAAGTTAGTTTTCCATTAAGGTTAACAGGGAAGATAGACTTCCTGAATAACTATGCACTGTTTCTGAGTCCCAGTGCCCAGCAAGCAAGTTGGCAAGTAAGTACTAGGTTCAATCAGTATAAGTACAACCAAAATTTCTCTGCTGGAAACAACAAGAACATTATGGAGGCCCACATAGGAATAAATGGAGAAGCAAATCTGGATTTCTTAAACATTCCTTTAACAATTCCTGAAATGCCTCTGCCTTACACAACAATCACAACTCCTCCACTGAAAGATTTCTCTCTATGGGAAAAAACAGGCTTGAAGGAATTCTTGAAAACAACAAAGCAATCATTTGATTTAAGTGTAAAAGCTCAGTATAAGAAAAACACACATAGGCATTCCATCACAAATCCTTTGGCTGTGCTTTATGAGTTTACCAGTCAGAACATCAAATCCTTTGACAAGCATTTTGAAAAAGCCAGAAACAATGCATTAGGTTTTGTCACCAAATCCTATAATGATGCAAAAATTAAGTTTGATAAGTACAAAGCTGAAAAATCTCATGACGAGCTCCCCAGGACCTTTCAAATTCCTGGATACACTGTTCCAGTTGTCAATGTTGAAGTGTCTCCATTCACTGTAGAGATGTCGGCATTTGGCTATGGGATTCCAAAAGCAGTCAGCATGCCTAGTTTCACCATCCTAGGTTCTAACATCCGTGTGCCTTCATACACATTAATCCTGCCATCCTTAGAACTGCCAGTCCTTCAAGTCCCTAGAAATCTCAAGCTTTCTCTTCCAGATTTCAAGGAATTGTGTACCATAAGCCATATTTTTATTCCTGCCATGGGCAATATTACCTTTGATTTCTCCTTTAAATCAAGTGTCATCTCACTAAATACCAATGCTGAAGTTTTTAACCAATCAGATATTGTTGCTCATCTCCTTTCTTCATCTTCATCTGTCATTGATGTACTGCAGTACAAATTAGAGGGCACCACAAGATTGACAAGAAAAAGGGGGTTGAAGTTAGCCACAGCTCTGTCTCTGAGCAACAAATTTGTGGAGGGTAGTCATAACAGTACTGTGAGCTTAACCAAGAAAAATATGGAAGCGTCAGTGGCAACAACCGCAAAAGTCCAAATTCCAATTTTGAGAATTAATTTCAAGCAAGAACTTAATGGAAATACCAAGTCAAAACCTACTGTCTCTTCCTCCATGGAATTTAAGTATGATTTCAATTCTTCAATGCTGTACTCTACCGCTAAAGGGGCAGTTGACCATAAGCTGATCTTGGAAAGCCTCACCTCTTACTTTTCCATTGAGTCATCTACCAAAGGGGATGTCAAGGGTTCGTTTCTTTCACGGGATTATTCAGGAACTATTGCCAGTGAGGCCAACACTTACTTGAATTCCAAAAGCACACGGTCTTCAGTGAAGCTGCAAGGCACTTCCAAAATTGATGATATCTGGAACCTTGACGTAAAAGAAAATTTTGCTGGAGAAGCCACTCTCCAACGCATATATTCCCTCTGGGAGCACAGTATGAAAAACCACTTAAAGCTAGAGGGCCTCTTTTTCACAAATGGAGAACATACAAGCAAAGCCACCCTGGAACTCTCTCCATGGGAAATGTCAGCTTTTGTTCAGGTCCATGCAAGTCAGCCCAATTCCTTCCTTGATATCCCCCACCTTGGCCAGGAAGTGGCCCTGAATGCTAACACTAAGAACCAGAAGATCAGATGGAAAAATGAAGTCTGGGTTCATTCTGGGTCTTTCCAGAACCATGTTGAGCTTTCCAATGACCAAGAAAAGGCACACCTTGACATTGCAGGATCCTTAGAAGGACACCTAAGGTTCCTCAAAAATATCATCCTACCAGTCTATGGCAAGAGCTTATGGGACTTCCTAAAGCTGGATGTAACCACCAGCATTGGTAGGAGGCAGCATCTTCGTGTTTCAACTGCCTTTGTGTACACCAAAAACCCCAATGGCTATTCATTCTCCATCCCTGTAAAAGTTTTGGCTGATGAATTCATTATTCCTGGACTGAAACTAAATGATCTAAATTCAGTTCTTGTCATGCCTACATTCCATGTCCCATTTACAGATCTTCAGGTTCCATCCTACAAACTTGACTTCAGAGAAATAAAAATCTATAAGAAGCTGAGAACTTCATCATTTGCCCTCAACCTACCAGCACTCCCTGAGGTAAAATTCCCTGAAGTTGATGTGTTAACAAAATATTCTCAACCAGAAGACTCCTTGATTCCCTTTTTTGAGATAACTGTGCCTGAATCTCAGTTAAATGTGTCCCAGTTCACGCTTCCAAAAAGTGTTTCAGTTGGCAGTGCTGTTTTGGATCTAAATGTGGTAGCCAACAAGATCGCAGACTTTGAGTTGCCCACCATCATCATGCCTGAGCAGACTATTGAGATTCCCTCCATTAAGTTCTCTGTACCTGCTGGAATTTTCATTCCTTCCTTTCAAGCACTGACTGCACGCTTTGAGGTAGACTCTCCCCTGTATAATGCCACTTGGGGTGCCAGTTTGAAAAACAAAGCAGATCATGTCGAAACAGTCCTGGATTCCACGTGCAGCTCAACCATGCAGTTCCTGGAATATAAACTAAATGGTAAGAAATATCCTGCCTCCTCTCCTAGATACTGCATATTTTCAATGAGAGTTATGAGTAAATAATTACGTATTTAGTTGTGAGTAGATGTACAATTACTCAATATCACAAAATTTTAAGAAAGGAGATACATGTGTACCCTACATGTAAAAACCAAACTGTAGAAAATCTAGTGCCATTCAAGACAAACAGCTTTAAAGAAAATTAATTTTTATGTAATTATTTTAGGACTAACAATGTCTTTTAGCAATTTATTTTGAAACAACTATGAGCTGTACATTGCATATTTTAAACATAAGTGAAGTATCTGGTAGGATAAAATTCTCCCAGTTTTCACAATGAAAACATCTATGTTTTACTGTTATGAATCTAATAAAATATAAAATCTCCCCTATACAGTTGTGGGAACACACAGAATCGAAGATGATATGTTAGCCTCTAAGACTAAAGGAACATTTGCACACCATGACTTCAGTGCAGAATATGAAGAAGATGGCAAATACAAAGGACTTCGGTATGGAGCTTTTATTGAAACTTTCTCCCTTTTGAAAACTCATTGTGATTTTCATCATCTCCATACCCCTTTCGTGATGGTTCATCTGTTTTTCTGCTTTCAGAGAATGGGAAAGAAAAGTGCACCTCGATATCAAAAGCCCAGCATTCACTGATCTCCATCTGCGCTACCAGAAAGACAAGAAAGGCATCTCCACCTCAGCAGCCTCCCCAGCCATAGGTACCATGGGCATGGATGTGGATTTTTCCAAATGGAACATCTACTACAGCCCTCAGGTAAATACCACCTAATGAGTGACACGCCTCCAAGAGAGAGTGGAGAATTGGGGCAGATACATTTAATTCAAGACCAAATATTCATTCAGTGATACCCCAAACTAGGTGAAAGACAGGCGGTAAGCAACTTCTTCTCTGAGGAAATATTCTCTAGAAAGTATTACAATGAGTCCTTGATTGATTTAAATTTTTAGATGCACACATTACATCCTATCAGCACTGTTATTTATTAATTCTGGACAAATCCAGAAAGATGAGGGTTATACCTCATCATCTAAATCATAGGAAAGCTCAGCCATATGCAGGGTCTGTTTTTCAGAGAGTGGTGGTCTCTGAAGTATTTAAAACTTTAAAATTCTTCCCCACAATAGAACTGCTAGATGAGATACATCGAACTCCTCTCATGTCATTTACAAGCTCTGCCAGGGCCAAATTAAGGGTGACGTTACTGGAGGGGAAGACTAAACATGGTTCTATTACTGTTACTAAAAGTTTGTCATAGGCTTGGAGAATGCGTACTGATATTGGGATTCTGGGTCTCTGCAGGGTGGGCTCCAACTTGCCTTTTTTGCTACTTCTTCTTTCCCTATCTGTCATTTCCTGACTCTTCTCTCTCCTTTCTCTTCCCCCTCCTCCTCCTCTTCCAGTTTTCAGTCCCAGGAAGGTTTTAATGTTAAGTGTCACAGTGTAAATGCCAAACACTAAGCATTTTTTTTTATCCTTTCTGGGGCATGTGATAAAGAGAAATTAACAACAGTAGACTTATTTAACCATAAAACAAACACACGAACGGACATATGAAAGATAAATCCCTTTCAGTATATGAAAGATTCTCTGATCTTTATTTTTAACTGCTAATGAAGTTTTAGTGTACTATATTATGTAATCGGAGTAATTGAAAACATGTTTTTTTTTTTTTTTTTCCTACATTTAGTCCTCTCCAGATAAAAAACTCACCATATTCAAAACTGAGTTGAGGTTCCAGGAATCTGATGAGGAAATTCAGATCAAAGTTAATTGGGAAGAGGAGGCAGCTTCTGGCTTGCTAACCTCTCTGAAAGACAACGTGCCTAAGGCCACAGGGGCCCTTTATGATTATGTCAACAAGTACCACTGGGAACACACAGGGCTCACCCTGAGAGAAGCGTCTTCAAAGCTGAGAAGAAATCTGCAGAACAATGCTGAATGGGTTTATCAAGGGGCCATTAGGCAAATTGATGATATCGACCTGCGGTTCCAGAAAGCAGCCAGTGGCACCACTGGGACCTACCAAAAGTGGAAGGACAAGGCCCAGAATCTGTACCAAGAACTGTTGACTCAGGAAGGCCAAACTAGTTTCCAGGGACTCAAGGATAAGGTGTTTGATGGCTTGGTACGAGTTACTCAAGAATTCCATACGAAAGTCAAGCATCTGATTGACTCACTCATTGATTTTCTGAACTTCCCCAGATTCCAGTTCCCGGGGAAGCCTGGGACATACACTGGAGAGGAACTTTGCACTATGTTCATAAGGGAGGTAGGTATGGTACTGTCCCAGGTATGTTTGAAAGTCCATAATGGTTCAGAAATACTGTTTTCCTATTTCCAAGACCTAGTGATTACACTTCCTTTTGAGTTAAGGAGACATAAACTAATAGATGTAATCTCAATGTGTAGGGAACGGTTGAAAGTTTTATCAGAAGAAGCCCAAGAGGTATTTAAAGACATTCAGTCTCTCAAGACCACAGAGGTGCTACGTAATCTTCAGGACATTTTGCAATTCATTTTCCAACTAATAGAAGGTAACATTAAAGAGCTGAAAGAGATGAAATTTACTCATCTTATTAATTATATCCAAGATAAGATCAACACAATTTTCAATGATTATATCCCATATGTTTTTAAATTGTTGAAAGAAAACCTATGCCTTAATCTTCATAAGTTCAATGAATTTATTCAAAACGAGCTTCAGGGAGCTTCTCAAGAGTTACAGCAGATCCATCAATACATTATGGCCCTTCGTGAAGAATATTTTGATCCAAGTGTAGTCGGCTGGACAGTTAAATATTATGAACTTGAAGAAAAGATAGTCAGGCTGATCAAGAACCTGTTAGTTGCTCTTAAGGACTTCCATTCTGAATATATTGTCAGTGCCTCTGACTTTACTTCCCAACTCTCAAGTCAAGTTGAGCAATTTCTGCACAGAAATATTCAGGAATATCTTAGCATCCTTACTGATCCAGATGGAAAAGGGAAAGAGAAGATTGCAGAGCTTTCTACCACTGCTCAGGAAATAATTAAAAGCCAGGCCATTGCGATGAAGGAAATAATTTCTGATTACCATCAGCAGTTCAGATATAAACTGCAAGATTTTTCAGACCAACTCTCTGATTACTATGAAAAATTTATTGCTGAATCCAAAAGATTGATTGACCTGTCCATTCAAAACTACCACACATTTTTGATATACATCATGGAGTTACTGAAAAAGCTGCAATCAACCACAGTCATGAACCCCTACGTGAAGCTTGCTCCAGGAGAACTTACTATCATCCTCTAATTTTTTAAAAGCAATCTTCATTTATCCTTCTGTTCCAATTGAACTTTCACAAAGCACAGAAAAAATTCAAACTGCCTATATTGATAAAACCATACAGTGAGCCAGCCCTGCAGTAGGCAGTAGGCTACAAGCAGAAATACATATGAATTGGACCTGCACCAAAGCTGGCACCAGGGCTCTGAAGGTCTCTGAACTCAGAAGGATGGCATTTTTTGCAAGTTAAAGAAAATCAGGATCTGAGTTATTTTGCTAAACTTGGGGGAGGAGGAACAAATAAATGGAGTCTTTATTGTGTATCATACCACTCAATGTGGCTCACTTGTATTGAAAGACAGTGAAATGAGGGCATTGACGCAAATGTTCGGGCACAGCAAAACCTCTAGAACATATAGTGTGATTTAAGTTACAGAATAAAAATGGAAACGGAGAAACTGTGGAGGGAAATATTTTGCAAAAATATTTTAAAAGATGAGGTAATTGTCTTTTTTATAATTAAATACTTTATAATTCAATATTTTATGAATAGTTAAAAAGATGAGAGAAAAATTTAAAAGATGTGGTAATTGATCTCAGGAATTGTATTTGCCAAGTGAGAAGGAAAAAATATTCACAAAGGCTTGTACATATTTTGATCCTGAGGAACACCTCTGGTGTCTTCATGTGCCGCATAGTCTTCCTCACTGACAGTCTGCCTTTGCAAGGCAAGGCTCTTGGGTAGGCCTTGAGATGAAACAACAGGTCCTTTATTTCACTCAGCCTGCCAGGAGTGGAGAAGGAATGGCTAGGAAGTCCTAGCCCCAAGGGCTTCATGGCAATAAGGACCCCAGATGTCTCCCTGGAGCTCTGCCAGGATCCATTCAAGGCAAAGAAAGTATGATTGGGAGAGGAGGGGTGGAGATGTAGATTCCTAACAATTCTGCCACACGGCATACATGTATGCTCTTTAAGCTCCTAAGCACCCTTATTTTTCCAAATGTAATATCCAACAATCCCAAGTGTAATAAAAACCCAAGGGTTTCTCCTGCCATATCCACTCACTTCAAACTCTGATTTTAAACATTGGAAATGTCCAGTCAGAGCCTCCAAGCTGAGCTCCAGAAAGAGAAAGCTGCAAAAAACCTGTGCGACAAAACTTGCACTCATATCACTGACAAGGGTAGATACAAAACAGCACATTCTTTTCCATGACATTGAAGAGCAAAGGGAGAGTGTAACTTGGGGGCAATAAGAAATCGGAGGTCACCACCTCCCAAATCCTACGTGAGGTCTGTTTGGAAAAGACCTCCTTTTTTAATTCAAAAATACTTCAGCCTCCACCATTCTTTCATAAAGCTTCACATTCTCTTGGTGAAGCCCACTGTTAAAATGCACAGGCATTACCTGGAAAAGGAAACACATCGCCTTAACAATATTCTTGTGTACTGAACTGAAGAGCGAGAAAGAGTCTAGGGAGCTATAATACATGGTAGCATATGAATCTGGTACTCAAGGAAAGTCTGTTGGATAATGGATGGATGGATGGATGGATGGATGGATGGATGGATGGATGGATGGATGGGCAAGCGAATGAATGAGCAGATAAGTGAGGGGTCAGTTTTGAGAGTGAGAGAAACATGGGAATTAGACCCAAATCCCAGGGCACCACATGGAATAGTTCCAGGAATAGTTCTGCAAGAGTTTCCCTGATAAGCTATAAGCAGCAAAAATCTAGTGAGTGTTCAAACTGAAAGGCCTGGAATTGTGGCTTAATTTGGAGGGAAAGAGGGAGTCCAAGATTCCCAGTGCTCATTTGTTGATACCTATCTAGGGTTGAAAGGGAAAAAAAACAGCCACAAATACAAAATGATTGTGCAGTCACATGGTATCCACTGCCCAGTTCCTTGACCAGTGTCCCTCATACAAAGGGCCCCTGATGAGCTCAGAATGTCTTTGTTGTACTGAGTGAGGTTGGAAGAAGAAGGGATCCTTGTAGGGGCTTGGACTTTGCCTACTCCCTTCTTTGGTCTTCTACTGTATATCTGGATACTTCTCTGGGTTCAATTAATAGCCACATTTTTTATTTGCTTGTACTTTGGGCAATTTATTTCACCTCTGCAAGCTTCAGTCCTCTTACCTATGAAATGGAGATAATATTTATTCTGCCTGCCTTGCAAAATTTTTCATAAAAATCAGTTGAAATAACATATGTGAGTTTTGTAACCTTTCATGTCCTGTAGAAACAAAATGCCACTATCATTAGATGATTATTAAAATGAGGTTATGGCAAGAAGAAAGAATGCGGGCAGGGCTACGTGTCCAGTTCAATGAACATTGATAAAACACCTCTATGTGTAAGGCACTGTGCAGTAGCTCTGTAGAGGAGACGATGATCAATAAGATGCAGTTCCTGGAGGTCTGTCTGCCCGTTTGTCTATCAAAAGTGAAATGTGTTGTCTCATGTTGGATATAAACAAAGCACTATGAGGAATTTAAAAGAGGAAAGTTTGTGAATCGGGGGATTTTTCTTGAAAAGGTTGAAATGGATCTCGAATATAAGTTGACTTTAATAAACAGATAAGGGAGAGAGGGCAGTGTAGGAAGAAGATGAGTAAAGAAAGATAGATGGGTGTGTTGTAAGGACACTGGATTGTCTAGTTTAGCCAAAGCACAGGAAAGGTAAGAAGGAGAGAGGATTGGAAAGGCAGATCTGTAGTACTGCAGAGGGCTTGAATGTCAGAGTGAAAAGATGACACTCCCTTTGCTGAAGGACAACCAGTGAGCTTTTGAGCAGAAGGGTGACATGCATTGTGATTTAGGAAAACCAACATATGATAGCATATGGATAATGAATTGTAATGGGGTGAATCTGGATATGAGTGTATGAGTCCATTCTAACATTGCTATAAAGAAATACCGAGACTGGGTAATTTAAAAAGAAAAGAGGTTTAATCAGCTCATGGTTCCTCAGGCAGTACAGGAAGCATGACTGGGGAGGCCTCAGGAAACTTATAATCATGGCAGAAAGCAAAGGGGAAGCAGTTACATCCTACATGGCTAGAACAGGAGGAAGTGTGGGGAGGTGCTACATACTTTTAAACAACCAGGTCTCATGATAACTCACTCACTATCGTAAGAACAGCACCAAAAGGAAAATCTGTGCTCATGATCCAGTCACCTCCCACCAGGCCCCACCTCCATCATTGTGGATTACAATTTGACGTGAGATTTGGATGGGGACACAGACCCAAACCACATCTATGAGGTTGTACAAGGGTCCAAGTAACAGATGAGGAGTACCTCAGTCAAGTCCTATGGTTGGGGATGGTGAGGAGGGTAGGATAAAAGAAGATTGGGATGGCAGAATTGACAGAAACAGGTGGCTGATTGAGTAAAACACAGAGGATGGGTGTGAAAGCTCTTAGAAATGGAGTTGCCTTGGTAAATTTGGAGGCAGGGATTGGAGGAATTGTAGGAGAGAGAAGAACAAGGAAGAATGAGTAAAGCAGACTTCAGAGTTAGGAAATTCTGAACCTGTGTAACTTGAAGGACTATGGAGCCTCAGTAGAAATGTGAGGAATGTGCTGAGTGGGAGATTATTAGTATAAAGTGTGAACTCATCCACTATCACAGCTGGAATGGGACTATGGGATCACATAGTGAGTTTCCATTTGCAATGATGTGTCTAAGCGGGGATATCTAGCAGGCCAGTTGGAAATGCAGGCTAGAGAAACAATATCCAAAGGAGTAGGGACGAAGGAGGATTTTAACAAATAATTGCATTAATTTTATGTTTATATAAGTATCTTTAGAAACCTAACAAGAAAACAAAGAGTTTTTCCTTTTGTACTGTTAATTGCCCTATTGTCCTGGGAGTAAGTCAACAGGTACATCTGCTAAGAACATACTGTGAGGTGACGTGGAAAGTCCTGCTGTAAACACAGATATTCCTCCCATTAAACAAATATCTAAAGTTTTCAACCAAAGGAGAAATTACATAATGGAGCCCAGCCCAGGTCTCTGGGGCTTCAGAAGCATGATCAAGCTGTGTGCTTTGGTTTGACTCCCAGGTCCCGCCTAGAGTAGTGGTGCTGTCCTCAGGATAAATCCGATAAGAAATGGGTCCAATGGGACTTAGCACCACCAGGTGCCTTCAGAGCTACCTCCATTTTCTTCTGCTTTTCACTTGAAGCCTGGTCAGTTGAACAGCTCAATTCCCCTTTTTTTTTTTGGTGAGTTGAGCAAAGCCCCCTTTAACTCCCTATTCTAGG
This sequence comes from Macaca nemestrina, assembly GCF_043159975.1. Lineage (NCBI taxonomy): Eukaryota > Metazoa > Chordata > Mammalia > Primates > Cercopithecidae > Macaca > Macaca nemestrina. Next base: position 20,974,003 of record NC_092137.1, on the reverse strand, counting down.
TCCCCTTCTGACTGTAATTTATGACTTAGTCCCAATTCAGTCAGAGAAGGGGCCAAGCTGGCCCTCAAATGGGGCCTGCAATATGGGAGCCAGAGTGGACAAACAGATGTTCCCTCTAAAAGTGTCTAATAACCAGAGATAAATGTGCAGAAACAGACCCTACCTCTTAGCTCATCTCCTTGTATGCTGTTTCACATTAAGAGGTCAGCTACAACTCCCTTCAGAATGCTCCATTTGTTGGTGGGATGGTTGGGTGGCCACCAACAAATAACATTCCAGAGCCTCATAAAAGTTGGTGGAGTAGGTGCACATGTTTCCACAAGAAGAGGGCCCTGCCTGTCTCCGCTACATAGACTGGCTCATGCCTTCCCCAGGTCTGAACAGTGCTTCAGGTCAACAATGCCAGGGCACTAGGCGCTAACAATGACACTTCTGTCCATTTTACTCCCTGGACTGACACCACCAAAGCCCATCCTTGGGGTGAGAGGGATGACTCAGGCCTTGAAGGCGGACTGGTTCATGAACTGCAGACTTGTGTCCCCACCCTTGTTTTTCAACTGTGGCTTGGGCTGTCAGCTGTGCAGCATGAACACCAAACCACAGTGGGCAGAGGCATCCAGAGTTTAGATTCTAACCCAGAAACAGTGCCTAAGGAAAGCACAGCTGGACCAATAGCTCAGCTCCACCAATTCCCTCTCCATGCCTCTGCTTTTCCATCAGGTGGGGCTCATCCAGGCTTGTGCCAAGGTCTTTCTAGAGTAATGGAGCTCAGGATAGCTCCAGGACACCTAAAGCCTTTGCACTGGGGTTGGAGCTAGGATCATCAGAATATTTCTATAATCACATGGGATGTTGGATGATCCTGGAAAGAACAATAGAGAGCTGACTGCTGCCCTGTAGCTCTGTTGAGCTGAGGTTGGGAACCAAGGCAGTCAATACTTCCCTCCTCTCAAAAGAAGTCCCCGCTCTCAAATTCAAGCTTCATCATTCACGAATTATTTAACTTCAGAAAAGTCACTTGAGTTTCCTAACCTTCAGTTTCATCATTAAAATGAAGATCAAGAGAGAAAAATAGGTTGCGCGACTCTGAGCAGGAGGAGAAAGTGGTCCCTTCTTATGTTACAGAGTTGTTACAGAGATTAAATGAGGTAACATACATGGAGCCTGGCACACAGCAAACGAATGCATGGATGGTTTTCTATTGACAGAAGTTAAAATAAATGACGTACAATTACAATTATACTCTACATAGAGGAATCTGACCACAACATAATAGAAAATAAGAATGCAAGTCCTGGAAGATGAAACGCAGTGCCAGACTCTTTTGGTTTTTGTTTGTTTTTGTTTTAGTTTTTTGTTTGTTTGTTTGTTTGAGACAGAGTGTTGCTGTGTCACCAGGCTGGAGTGCAGTGGCAGGATCTTGGCTCACTGCAACCTTCACCTCCCGGGTTCAAGTGATTCCCCTGCCTCAGCCTCCCGAGTAGCTGAGATTACTGGCACGTGCCACCACGCCCAGCTAATCTTTTGTGTTTTAGTAGAGATGGGGTTTCACCATATGGGCCAGGATGGTCTCAATCTCCTGACCTCATGATCCATCCACCTCAGCCTCCCAAAGTGCTGGGATTACAGGCGTGAGCCACCGAGCCCGGCCGCCAGACTCTTTTAATAAAGTTAAAATCGAGAACAAAGCGCTTTGTTTTCTAGGATTATAGTTTTGAAGCCAGGGAATGCTAAACTCAACATTCAGTATAGGTTACGATCTGGTGGGGAGAGGCAGGGAAGGGAGGGTGAGGATTCATGGGTCAATGTGGGTGACCCTCATGCCCTCATTCTCATGCTAGGGGGTGAGTTTGTAGGTGCTTGTGGCGCTATTAATTGACTTAGTTATATTATTTATTTAATTAAGTAAAACAAAGGAGGAAAAAGTAAAGCCTTTAAGTGCATGGCTTTTATGAAGCACTTAAATTATTTCATGCTTCCTTTTCCTCTTCATCTGAGATTTTTGGGTAGATCAACTCCTCCTTTTCAAGGCAAAATTATTGCTTCAGCAGCTATTTATCAAGCCCCTTCCCTAGGCCAGGCATTCTCCTAAGCATTCAGGGCAGAGAAATAAACAAGGCATTGCCATAGGAGGCTGGACATGGTGTTCAGTCTGGGAGGGACCCAGATGAAGAGGACTTATAGGGATCCTGGGATCACGAAGACAGAAGAGGCAGGAGGTCGCAGAACACACTTGGGAGAGAGACGTGGGTGTGAGTTCCAAGTGTGCCACTCACCAGCCATGGGGTCCTGGGACAGTCACTTCACCTCTCTGTTCCTCAGTTACTTCATCTGTAAAATGGGAACTCAGAGAACAATAACGTGCTCCAGATGAACTGAATGAGCCCGGGTCCTCCTATACCACCTAAGCTTTTCACCTCTGTGACTGCTTCTTTTTATTCTCTCTACAAAAATCCTCCAAGACCCAGCAAAGAATGTCTCTCAGTCCTTGAAGACCCCTCTGATCCCTACTGAGGCACACCCAGGTCATGTGCTTGCCTTGATCTAGTTGTCCTTGCCTGTGTCACTCCCCAGGCCAAACTGAAATCAACCAGGCCCTTCCAAGGGGTTTCCCCTGAGGTCTCGTCAGTTTTCCTCCATGTCTCACCCTGTGACTGGGTAGCTGAAGGGCCTCCTCTTGGGGATTCCCTGAAAACAATCAGTCCCTTCATGGATGCCTCTGAGACAACTCACTCAGCACTGGTGTGTGCTGCCGTCCTCTGGCTAAGCACACACACTAAAGTGGCACTTCTAGGCTTGTTCTCTCAGAAAAAGGTTTGGATGGGAGATGGAAAGGGCTGCAGTTTCACGAGGCTGACTGGCTTGCTGTCATGCTCTATTGCGTGGATTTAGCCTCCACCTCTGCTTCCCCATCCTGGGCACCCTGCCTCCCCACTCAAAGGTCCCGCTGCCCATACAGGGCTGACTCTTTCCTATGACAGGTACAGAGATAAGCCAGGGACGCAGGGTCTCCCCTCAGCTCTGTGAATGGGGCAAAGCCACGATGCTGGGACAGAGTGCACACACAACCCCAACTTCCCAATAATACTGGAGGCAGAGAGTCATCCAAACATAGGACTCGCCCACCCTTAGACTCCCCTTTTCTTCTCCAGACTCCCTGGGCAATAGGGGGCTGAGTTCTTGGGGGAGTATAGAGGATAGAATTTAAAGACAATTTCTATGCTGCAAAAAAGAGGCACTTGTTGTAAGCTGATTTCTGAACCAAACACAGCCCTGTCTCACTTTATGCACTCATCATATCCTGTAAAGTTTGGGCATTTCCTTGAATAAATCAAAGAATATTTGAAATTTACAATATAAGAGAACCTGATGGAGAATATTCCTGTAAAACAAAGTTTCCTCTTACCCTGTGAACCATTTTTCCTAAAATGAGTCTTCCTTGCAGATGTCAGGGTTTTTGACGGAATTTTCTTAAATCAGGTTGGTCCTGAGCCAAGTCCTACTGAGACCACTGGAAGATGATGTGGAACAAAGGCACCAGGTGGCAGGAAGGATTTGACTCTACTGTTCCCGAAATCCTTCTAGCCTGGGAAATAATCAATCAGGAGACATCAAGCCAGTTCCTTGGCTTGTGCATGCGATGCATTTTCCTCATACTCACCCAAGATAGGCAAGGGAGCAGGAGATGTTTGTTACCTCATCCTTGCTGACACATGCAGAGGGCAACATTTCCCTGGAGAGTCAGTCCCTGAGCCAGGCTGCACTCTCACTTCCAATGCAGGCTCCTCCTGCCACTTAGCATCACTCCATGCTCTGCTACCCACTCTCAGGCGTGCCTTACTCCCTTTCCCCTCCTATGTAGGGGCATATCCTCCCTGACTCTCTACAGAAACATTCAAGGTCCTCTCAAGTGCCACCTCCTCCATGAAGTCCACTGGGCAAGCTACGCACTCTGATCTGCAGGCCCTTTCCTCAGTATGGGAATGAGTGTCTCTGTCCACTGTCAGTCCACTGTGAGGACAGGATTTGGTTGCACTCCCCCAGGAAGGTACAGCGGCACACTCCAGCCCCAGAGGTGGCCTTGCATGGGGCCAGCCACAATTTAGCAGCCTGCAAACTCAGTCGAGTTTCCTCTTCAGCACCTCTGCTGACTGAGCTGTGGTGTAAAGAGTAGGTCAGGTGGTAAAGAGCTTGGACTTGAAGATTCGCAGACCTGAGTTCTTGACCCAGCTCTGCCTCAGTGGTACCCTGTGGCATCACTTCCCTCAGCCCCCATTTCTTCATCTCGCAAAATAGCCTTCTCACAGAAGCACCTGGTGAACGCTGAAGGCATTGTACACCCAGAACCCGGCACACTGCCCAGCACACAGTAGGTGCTCAGGAAGAGTTTGTGGAATGCATGAATTATGGTCTGGAGTTCACGCATTCCTGAGCCAAGCAGTCACATCCCCAGGGCTGTGTCCCGACTCTGCCTGGCTTTGACTCCAGGAACCAGCTTGCTCAGCCACTGGTCCAGCACAGGCCAGCTCTCTGCACTATCTTGCTTCTTGCAGAAACTTTCTCTTGCTGGACAGAACACACGCTTTCTGTCAGCTTTTATTTCTGTGATGGCTTGCTTATGAGCAGGGCATTCCGTTCTAGGAATTTCTTGTTAAAATATTTCATTTAATTAAGTTTTTACAACCAGCTCTGCTTTGTGTCTGTCAGAAGGTAGGGGCCAGTGCAGCCCTACCCTCAGCTCTCTGGGAGGCCAGGTCACAGAGACTCTGGGGAGAACCAACCCGGGCCTGAAGGTTGCATCCCTGGATCTCTAGGAATTCTCATCTGCCCCAAAAGAGATGGGTCTGTCAGAAGATGCATCCCCACAACAGGCCCACTGGAGACTGAGGTACCATGAAAAATGTTGCCTGTCCCCACTATGGTGGGGTCTCTCAGCCTAGGGATTGCTCTGTGTCTGAGCCCGAAACACAGTCCGGAGCAAGCGTGCTGTGCATGATCACAGCCTCTGCTTCGCATCCCCTGAAACTCCACCCAAGACCCACACCTTGGCCCATTCCATCCCAGAACCCCTCCTCACCCTCCTCCTTCCCAGAACCCCTCCTCACCCTCCTCCTTCCCAGAACCCCTCCTCACCCTCTTCCCCTGGCCTGTTCACGCCCTGCTCAGGCCCTCCCTTCCTGGGAGCCCCCCCGTCCCTCCTGCTCTCCTCCAGCCATGCTCCAAGCGGAGATTACACCTCCCTGCCCAACCCCATAGTCTTTCCACCTTCTCATCCCCAACCTTTGCACACTTCTGGGCCACAGCTGGGACACATGTCTCCTCCACAGGCCAGGCTCCGGCCTTGCTAAGGAGGTCTCGGGGTGCTGAGCTCAGCTGAGCATGTTGCTCCTTTCCCCACAGAGCCCGGTTGCCACCTCTCAGGAATTTGTGGTAATGGACGTGACAGAAAGTGTCCTTCTTCCCCACTTGTACCTGAAAAGGGAACAGACTGTGTGTGCCTAGCAGGCAGAGTATCAGGCCACTTGGAACAAGGTAGTGTGAGAGGGCCTGGGTGAGCAGGTGAGAAGGGGGCCTTGTGCAGGGATGTGGTTGCACTCAGTGCCTAGCACGGAGCCTTGGGAAATTTTCTTTGCACAGCAAGCAAACTGCTTCCCTGTGAGTCTCCCAGTCTGGTGGAAAGTCCGGGGACCCACCCTAAGGGGGCATGGGAGGTGGGCTCTCATGGCCCATCCAAGGCTGTCCCCTGACCTGTCACAGGGCGGCACTGGAGGCTGAGTGCTGCCTTCATGGGCTCCTTCCTACCAGCAGGTGGTCTCCCGACCCCGCCCTGTACCTGGCCTAAGGGAACCACCGTGGCCCCTGGATAACTCCAGGCTCCTGGTGGCGTTGCTAAGAGGCCGGCTGCCACCTGTCAGGAATTTTCGGTCAGGGATGTGGCAGAATGTGCTGTTTTCCCACACTCGTATTTTAAAAGGTTACAGACCATGTGTGCATAATAGGCAGAACATTAGGTCACTTGTCTCACTTAGAACAATAATCCGTTTTGCTAGGGGTCAGGTTGACACAAAGAATCTGTCCAGACCAGGTCTCTTGATGGGACTTAGCCCTCCCCTCAAACTAATGAAATTTTCAACTCGTGGGTACTTGAGTTAATAAAGTGTGCCACACATCTGCTGGCAGAAGAAAGCCCTGGGGTTCAATTTTGAGATCACTGACATAATGTTTGAGTGGCTTCCTGCTGGCGCCCAGCGGGACACCAAATTAAGGAAAGCTGCACAATGAACGTGTGAGAAAAAACATTAGTGTATAAACACAGAGGCCAAGGAACCCTGAGGGGAGCGTGAGCAAGGGGAGGCCGTGGAATTACGGAGGGAGGGTCGGCGGGAGCTGCCGCTGGGATTTCACACCAGTGGCCCACAGGTAGGGAATTATTTTAAAGGAAATTGGCACCGACACGACCTTAGGTCAAAACGATGAAAAAACGAAAACCAGCATATTTTCAATGACTGTTGAATTAAGTGCTAAAGTATAATGTGAGTGGTTCAGAACGAAACAGAGAGCTGGAGGTGAGACTGTCAGACAGCCCCAGGAAAGGTTCAGTTCCAGGTCTGGAAACTCCTGAGAATCCAGCCCCTTGGGCCTCTCCTCTGCCACTGCTCAGGCTAGGGCGAGGCCAGGCCTGCTCAGCGACAGGAGGAAGGAGCACATTGCCCACTGAGATGGGAACTCTCCACTGGCTTTTCCAGCTGTTCACACAGAGAAAACCAAACTTCCAGTCCTTCAGAGTGTGCAAAGCCTGATGAGCTCTCCTTTCTGGTCACTTGCAGACTCTGAAGAGGAGGGGAAAGAGGGTGGCCCTGATTATCTGTGTCTTCCCTCGGGGAGCAGGTGGAGGCCTTCTTCCTGCCATGGCCGGCCTCCCAGGAAACTGCTGTGTTGCTTTGAGGATCAGACGCTGAGGTCAGTGTAAACCAAGGCTGGACCAGGAGTGCCCTTCCCCAAAAGCTGAAGAGTGAAGGGTGCTGGTCAGGCCTGAGGCTTCCTCCTGACACATTCCTGCAGCACCACCAAAATAGTCCTGTGTCCCCCAGACACAAATCTAGAGATCTGTGGGAGCTGGTAAAGCCCACACTTAACTCCTCCAGGCATGGCCAACCCTCTGCCCCAGGCAAGCTCTGCTGGGACAGTAAGGTCAGAGTAGGGAGACCCCGGGTCACTTTTCCTTAGTTTTTCTTGTTCCCTTAATACCTCATCTCCAGTGCCTATCATGAACCTTGGGGGCACACAGAGGAGCTGGGGGAGGTGAACACAGGAGGATAAGCAAATGAGCTCAACACCGCTCTCCGCTCAGCACCGCACACAGGAAGGGGGCTCTGTGGCCAGCCCCAGCCAGCAGGACCCCTGCCCCCTGAGCAGCAGCCAGCCCTTCTGACATCTGGGGAAAAGGGCTCAGCAGATGTGCCTCCAGGGCTTCGGCAGAAGCCAGACCCATTCCCTTTCTTTTCTCAGTGACATGCCCCCTCTTCACCCACTTCCTTGCCCCAAAAAAGCTCCCAGAGGCCCCCTCCTCTGGGACCCCTAATCTCCCAACCTGCAGACCTCCCTCTCCTCTAAGCCAACTGTCCTCTTTCCTCCTCTTAGTTTCTCCTGTGCCCTCCCTTGGCTGGGCCTGGGTTTCACAGGTCTTGTCCCTTCCACAGCCCATGACTGGGGTCCCAAGCTCCTGACCGTGGCTCAACATAACCCTGTTGATCAACTTCAGGGCAGAGTTGGTCCCAACCACACATCTTCATGAATGCTATGAGCCTGTGCTTCAAGGGAAGGCTGTGCTCCCTTCCTGTCCCTTTCTCCGTGAGAACTCAGCGAGTGAGTGAGGAGAGGCAGGGTGAGGCGGGGCCAGTCCCCAGGAGGGACCACGCTGTGATTGATGATGCCTTGGCGTTCTCCAGGGGCTCACCAGGCAACTGAGTGTGGCCGCTGGCTGAGGAATGCAGAGCGAGTGGTCCGGGCCCTCCTCGAAGGTCCAGGGCTGTTCTCTTTGCCTGGAGAAAATGTCCATGCTCAGTTTCCCAGCATTCAGCCCAAATCTCACCAAGGGAGAGAGGCTTTGTCCTTCTGTCCCGGCCTCTAACGGAGGACATGGAAAGAACAGACTCCAGGCCCAACTGCCTGAGTTCTAATTCCAGCTCTCTTGTGCACTTAGGGGTAACCTTGGACAGGTTAGGGAACTGTTCTGTGCCTCCACTTCTGCATATATAAAACGGGAATAATCATTGCATTACCTCAGAGGGTTCTGGTGAAGATTTAGAAGTTCATTGTGTAAACTCCTTAGAGTAGTGTCTGATGCAATGTAAATGCTGTCTAAGTGCTTTTATCTGATCATCCCTGAGTACCAAACACCTCTACCTCTCTCACCATCTCCTAAAGTTGCAATAGGTTTCTGTCATGTTTGGTACCTGATGCTAGGAGGCCTATGTCTCTGTTGAGTTCCTGCCTCTGCCCTACATGCTTAAGGGCAGCATATATGCAGGCCTCAAAATGTGGGGAGGAGGTTTATCAGGGGACCGGGCCAGCATAGCCTGCCAACATGGACAAGCCATGCCGCTGTTCCATCCACCAGGGAAGCGGTCCGGTGATGCCCTCTTTTCTCCTCTCCCACCCTGAAGTCACTAGAAGCCCAGGTCCCTGGAGGGTGTCTGCCACAGCACACGTGTGGTGAACGGGAGCAAGTTATCAGTCGTCAGCAACAACTTACACATCTATTGAAAGTAATGAAACACACATCATCCGGCACTGATGTTCTCTCCAAGTCCCAAAGTCTGCTGTGCAGCCCAGGGCTCAGCAACGTGGGGAGGCCATTCCCAGCTGGAGGCTGCCCATGCCTTATTGGGCCCTCAGGTCACAGCCCCAGGGAGACCTGAGGTCAGGCCCCCATCACACCTCCACAGACCCCATCAGTCTCATCTGTGCAAAGAAACAATAGGACCAAGTGATCTCTAAAGGCCTTCAGATTCTGGCAGACTTCAGAGGGGAGCCCCTATAGTATCATCACCACCATCACTGTCATCATCAGGAGTCATTTAACAGAGCTCAGCTCTAGATCACTTCTTGTAAGGTCACATTAATGGTACTGCAACAAACGCATAGTAACATCCTGTGTCTTTATTTTACAGATGGGGAAACTGAGACTCAGAAACGTTAAGTAGCTTCACTTTTAAAACTTATGAACAGTCAAGTAGGCATAAACTCCAGATCTGTGTAATCTCCAAAACCGTACCTGGAAACATTCACTGTGCCATTTTATAATAAAACTGATGACACCAATAATAGTAACAACTTCCATGTGCCAGGCACACTGTATGGGTGTAAGCTCATTTCACCGTTACACCAACTTACACAAAGGTGAGTATGATCATCCCAATTTTTCAGGGGGATTAAATAACTTGTCTAGAGCCAACAGAGGACTCTAACTTGTCAAATTCAATTGTGTCAGTCCTTTTGTTGAAAATCAAACATTAACCAGAACACACCTTCCTAATCGCTTACCCAGGTTTATTTCTGAGGACAGAAGAACTGATATTCTTCCAAATAGCACAAGGAAGGCCATTAAAGTATTGAAATACTTTTGGACCACTTGGTATATAGGGGCTGCCCCCAAGCTCCCCAGACTCTCACACATACCCCAGTCATTCTGACTTCCCCCATGGGACCCTCTGGCCTCTCAGGACTCCAGCCAATGCTGAGTTACTGACAGTGTTTATTCTGATTGGTCAGTGACTGTGGTAGGCTGGGTACTAAACATCCTAAGTAGGGCCCTTGGTAATGGTAACCGAAGCATATAGACACAGGCATGTAGGTGTACACATTATATTGACTCCTGGCCCAACACATGCACATGGAGGACACAGAAATGCAAAAATGCCTACATACAGTCACAGACTTGTGCACACACACACACACACACACAAACACATGCACGTGCAGATATGCATATCTGCATAAATGTATGCATGCATGGACACATACATGAATAGATCCACCCCCACACATGCATACCCCCAGTGTCCTCCAAATTTCAAGAGTTTGGTCCTATGACAGGAAGAGCCACCCCATGGACCTGCTCAGGAGACAGAGGGTTCCAAAGTGCTCATCACACAAAAAGCACCGCACTAGAAGTCTAGCAACCAGACTCCAGTTTGTTACATGACCTTGAGCAAGTCAGAGCTATGGGACTGTAGGCTCAAAAAGATTTACAGCATGGCTTAACCTCTCCAAGGGTGAAACAGAATCACAGTCCCCACATGCCAAGATCCTCGTGGTGTTTCTTTGAGATGCCAAGGCTTTTCATCCCTATGTTCTCCTCCCTGCCTTTCGTCCTCCCTAGGAAAAAAGCAATAGAAAGTAGGGCTCCAGATGGACAGAGAAGGGTGAGCAGGGGAGCAGGGGACTCCTGCTCCACACTACAGTGGGAAACAGAAACTGAACCAGCACCTCCCTAATCCTCCACTTGGTCTCTTTTGCCCAAAGTGAGGTCCAGACCATGAGGATTCAAGAATGTGCCTCACAGGCATCCCAAGATCCCAGTTCCTTATTAAACATTTCCATACTCATTTGGGCACAATCAGAATTTTGTAATCAACTCCGGAGCATCCATTTATGGGGATAGATCATTTCCAGATGTGATTCAACATACCAAGAAAAAAACTGCACTCATTCATTAACAAATGATTTCTAGATGGAGAATACATGTGACCAGCAATTTGCAGTGGAAATTCTTGCATCCAATTTTTTTTTTTTTTTTTTTTTTGAGTGGTAGAGAAGCCAGGAGTCTTCCTGGCCTAGCTTGTCTCTTTTAAGCAGAGGTTTCTTCCCCAGGCTGAGTCCAAATGCATCTGTTTCTGACCAGATCAAACAGGAGCTGAGAAAGAACATTGGCCTTTACCAGATCTTCCCTCTTTCTTCTACCCTCCTTTTGTTGGTGATTTCTCGCAGCCCCCATGCTTTGAGCTAAGAGTTAGAGCAAATCATACAAAGGGAAAGAATTCTTAGCTGCCAATCCAAAGACTGCTGTCTAGTCTATGCCTTCGACAAACTGCTCATGTGACCTGCAGCAATGTTGACACTAAGAAAGCCTCACCTGTTTCTACTCATTATTCATTTATTTGGTTTTTTGCTCTATAAACATTTTTAAATCACTTACCAGGCACTACTTCCTGGCTAACCTATGCAGTGTGTTCCCCAATCCATGGAAGACATTGCTAATTGAGGATTGCACAACTTTCCCAGAGATCTTTCACTGGATGTGCTAGGCACCCACTAAAAGTCTGCTCCTGTCTCAAGGATTCAAGTCTGGCTAAGGCTTGGTGTCCTTAACCTGAGCTGGCAATTCAGTGGAGGAGCTACTTCCAGGTGCACCTGCTGCAGAAGACAGCATGAAAGCAAAGCCTTCCTGGGCAGAGCCTCAGAATTTCAGAAAGAGAGGAATTAAGGTTGGCATTTGGGCTCTGATATAGGAACTTAACTGTTCAAAGAGGGATGCGCCCATCCTAGAACAAAAATAAGGAGAACTTGGGAGAACGATCCAGATTTCGTCAAAGCCACTAGAGTTTTCGTTCTGGCCACACTTCAGCAGCAGACTCCTGTCCATGTGGGGATCATTTTGCGGCTTTTCTTGGCTTTTCCAGTCCCTGCAGTTCCCCCAGATGCTCCATATTCCATTAGTTAATTGGTTTGCTCCTTCTACTCTGTGCATAGCAGATATCACATAACATTTGCATTGTTCTCAACCCTCTTTCAAAGGGTATTAGTTCCTCCAGCGACCATAAGTGATTCTGAGTTCCTGCATGTTTTACTGGGCTACTGGAAAGGCGAATGTGCCTATCAAAAAGGAAAATGTCTGTATTGTGGGATGCAACCAAGCCACAACTTCATTTTCGCCTCTGGCTGTACTTTTTGTTTGTTTGTTTGTTTTTTGGTTTTTTTGGTTTTTTTGAGACGGAGTCTCACTCTGTCTCCCAGCTAGAGCACAATGACACGATCTCAGCTCACTGCAAGCTCCACCTCATGGGTTCACGCCATTCTCCTGCCTCAGCCTCCCAAGCAGCTGGGACTACAGATGCCCACCACCATACCCAGCTAATTTTTTGTATTTTTAGTAGAAATGGGATTTCTCTGTGTTAGCCAGAATGGTCTCAATCTCCTGACCTCGTGATCCACCCACCTCAGCCTCCCAAAGTGCTGGGATGACAGGTGTTAGCTGCCACACCCAGCTGTACTTCTTGAGAAGTAACAAAAGTGGGACTAGGGTGTCCTTGTCTCTGATAAACAGGTCACACTCTGTAGATGGACAAACAAAGTGCTTGGCTGAAAATAAGATGTTTTTTGGCTGTCATCTCCAAAATGTGACAGATTCTTCACGTATGTTATTTAAAGCAAGCAGCTAGCTCTCTCTGCCTCCATGCACTGCCTACACCAGACGTTGAGAATCAAGCAGAGTGCAAATGTAGCATCAGCAATGTTGACACTAAGAAAGCTAATGCTTTTTGAGTACATTCTAGGAGCAGTGTTTTGTCTGCATTTTTTCCATTTGATCTTTACTGCAACCCTCTGATGTTGGTGTTATTATTCCCGTTTGACAAATGAGAAAACCAAGACTCAATGAGGTTCAGCAAATTGCACAAAGACACACAGCTAGTAAATGGTGAAGCAGGGATTTGAACACAACTCTAACTCCAGAACCTGTGGTCTTAATTGCTCCAGGCTATGTCTGTAGACTCTCCATCCATCCCCTGCCATCCACTTCATGCCCAGTCACTCCTGGCTTGAGTTCGTCACCATGACAATAAGCATTGATTGGGGCCACAGCAATCCTCAGATGCTCAATCAATCAGAACTGCTTTTTGTTCTTCTCCCAAAAAGTTTTGGGGCTGAGTTCCACAGGTAGAGCTTCTGCCTGGCCAGGGAAGCAGAGGGGCTCCAATTCAGTCCTCTGCCTCAACAGAATTGTCATGGCTCCGACAGAGGGACAGGAATGTTTCTGATCAGCACGGAGCAGACTGAGAGGGGGTGCGTGGCTGGTTACTGCCTCACAGCAGAGCAGGAAATGCAATGTGAAGGCTGAAACACAGACAATTGACAGTCTGTCGCTTTCACAGCCAAAAGCTACTTTCTCAACCAGAGCAGGAATTCTATATTGAGCATACCCCTTCGTCACAGCCCAGGAGGATGACTTTCAAACACAAATACAAGATAATAACATGCAGAGATTTGTCGTAAGTTCTCAATTAATGATTCACGTTGACCCTCCAGACAGATCAATTACCACAAACAGGCATTGCTAGCTAGACTTTCCTTACACCTTCCCCTACATGTCCAGGGCCCTGGGGAGTTGCTCAAGCCAGGAAAGTCGGGGCTGGTGTCTGCGCAGGTGCTTCTGGGCTGGATGCCCAAGAACTTCCAGACTGGGGGAAAAGCTGCACCCACTCTGCCCCCCTCATTGTCGTCACCTGAACTGGATGGATTTTTCCAGGAGACAAACAGCTGCTCAATGTGCCATTGGTTTTCTTCCTGATACCAGTTCATTCCCTAAAACATTTTCTGAGTTAAACTGGACTCATCTGGTATAGGGCAGAGTTCCTCCTGGACAGTGTTAGGAAGGTCATAGGCTCAATCTTCCCTCTGAGTTACCTTGGTCTTCGACACCACTCCAGACCCTAGAGAACAATCCCAGTGACCTGTGACCCTGGGCTCCCATCCTGAAAAGTCAGTGGATTCCAAGCCCCTAGGACTCTCGCCCTCCTCCAGGGCCCTGCAGCTCACGTGCTCTTCTTTACGGTTGTAGAACTTGCCCGGCTCCCCTGTTTCCTCGAACATCTCTCTCTCTGCTTCTTGGACTTCTTCCTTGTCATTACCCTCTTACCTCTGAACTGACTTTGAAACGAGGCTTTTCCCAACTGTTAGCTGGGCTACCAGCCACACTTCAGATGACCTTAATGAGTGGAGGTCTTTTGGGGGCTCCCAAAACAAGCAGACTCTTTCCATTTCAACAGTCTCTTCTCTTAAGGAACTCGGAACACGTTTCCTGGGACCAGACTAGAGGAAACCATGTGGCCTAATTCTTTCCCCACTCACAGTCAGTGATTGTGGTTTAACCTTTTCAAATCTACATCTCTGCATCCCACAGCACCTGTCCCAGGTGTCTGTCCTGGGAACCCTACCCTTATATCCCAGCATCCCCCAGAGGGAAGTGTGCATGCAGCTTCTGCAACCCCATAAACTTCACTCAACTGAATGAAGCGCCTATTTCAAGAGTTTGTCAAACTCAGTAAGTCCCAAACCAACTTTCCCATTATCCCCCAAACACTAACCCCTGAATCTAGTGAACTTCCCACTCTCTGTACTCCCCATCTCATGAGTTTCACACCTCGGAGTCCTCCCGCCATGTCACAGGTCAGCCAGAACTCCTGGGAATTCCCCTCCCTCACTCAACATGCATTTGCAGTGTCTCTTGCAATGAAATATCCCCACTGCCCATGTCCCTTTCATGTTTCAACACAGCCCCAGCTGTGGGCCTGCGTGACTGGGATTGGTAGTGGGAGGGGAGGGATAGCATATGATCAAGGTAAGTCAGTCTAATTGATCTCTCTCCTTTTTCCTACTCACTCCAGAATTTGAACTAAAAGATACCGAAACTACAGCTCAAAAAGTTTAAGGCACTGGAACAGAAAAGTCATGTAGAGTTAGGGTCACACTAGGTTCCAGAGCAAACCCAAATCCTGGAAGAGCTGAAATTCTGAAATTCTAAGACCACAGAAATGAAGTTCCTTGCAGAGGAAGCCCCAGAGAAGGATCCTGACCTGAAAGAAGCAGAGAAGGGTAGCGATGCCATCCCAGAGGGACACAGAGGGACAAAGATGGACAAGCACCACCTGATAGTTTGCCACATTCCAGGAGGCCTGGCAGCACTTTAGCAGTCCTCTGTTCTTACTCTTTATTCCTCTGTTTTGTCTCAGTTCATCTGAGTAATTTTTGTTTCTTATCATAAAATAATCCTCAACGGAGCCAAAAGCTTAGTGTGACTATTTAACTTTTTACACGTTCATGACCTGACTCCACAACTAGGATGTACCTCTCATGCCCCACTCATCTCAGCCTCCTCCAACCAGGCCCAGGCCCAGGAACCCATAGAGGCATTTACCAGCAGCAGCATCATTCTCCAAGAAGACTTTTACTTCTTCAAAACTGTTCACTGTCCCAACGATCCTGGAATATTGGCCATGGCCCAGCATCGTCCTTGGCTCTCTTCCTGACACTCTTTCTCTTCCCATTTCAATCCTTCCTCTCACCCACGGACACCCCTGGGATGAGAGTTACCAGGAAAAGGAGATAAATATCATACACCCTGAAGGTGGCTAACAAGTGGCTTGCAGAGTTGTTCATTCTTTCATTACAGATCCATTCATCCATCCATCCATCCATCCATACTTCCGCTAATCCACCCATGCATCCATCCATCTATCCAATCTTATATAGATCACCCTTCCTGGACTCACTGGGCTTGGAGATACAAAGTGAAATAACACTGAGTCGCTACCTTGTACTCAAAGAATTCACAATCTGAGCCCACATAACATTCCTCAGGGGCCAGTGTTCTCAAATCTCACCCAAGAGGTATAGCCAGAAACAGAGGAGGGATAAGCTACTGGGGTCTTTCCCAGCGGTCTTCATTCTGACATTGACCCTCCCTAGAGTAGGAGAGGGTTTTCAGGCAGCAAAGAGGAGGGCAGGTGTGGGAGCAGGGCACTCTGCATCTGCTGAGACCATATGACAAGGTGACTCCTTTCCTTGTGCAGGTATAAGGCCAGGAAAAGGGAAACTGCCCTTTGCAACACCCAGTCCTTCACTGGGTCTGTGTGGCTAAGAAGAAGGGCACAGCAGGGGCTGCATTGTCCTCGCCAAGTCAAGAATATCTGCCATGGGGTATGTACTCTGCCAGGCTCTGAAATCGGGTTACAGGGTGCAGAGGTGGTATTTATTCATGCATGAAGACCCAAATCCCTAAGTCTCCTCCCACACACCTCCTACTCTTGAAAACAGCCAGCTCCTCGGTGTGTACTGCCAGAAGCCATGTCTTCCAGCCACTTGACTTTTTGATGAGAAGAAAGCTCTCCTTGAGGCTAACTCCCCAGGCATCAGTCAGAATCCAGGCCCTCATTTGGTAGAGACCTCACTGGAAGCTGATTAGACTCATGCCCTCTTAATGCCCCAGGGAGGCCAGACCCAGGCCCTTCCAGCTGCCCTTCAGGCACTTACAAAAACAGGGTTCTGTTGTAACTTCTTTACTTGCCGGGCTTCTTTCTATGTAAATTCCTTCCCATTTTCAAAGCTGGCTGTCAAATTATGTTGTTCCAGGGCCTTGGCTGTGGGGAGGCCAGTACTGCCTCAGTCTCCCTCCCCTGGTTTTATTTTTTGGGGCTGGATAGTTTCCTATTGTCCTGTCCATTCTAGAATGTTTAGCAGCATCCCCAGCCTCTGAGGCTGGCAGCATCTCTTTGCCAACAGTGAAAACTAGAAATGTCTCTAGGCATTGCCAAGTGTTTCCTGGGGAACAAAATCCCTTGATTGAGAACTACTGCTTCAGAGGGACACAATCTCGCCATCTCCCTGGGCAGGACTCTGTCTCTATGAGCTGAACAGCTTTGTTTCCAACAGGAAATAGGAAGTCAGCCAGGTGCCTCCTCTGAATAGTCTCTAGAGGGTCTGCCACCAGTAACTTACACAGATCCAAAAGCTGAAGTCACACATAGGCCTGCAATCACCATGGTCTTCTTGGAAGCAGAACTCACTCTACTTGACCCTCTCTTCAATATCCTAACATCCTAGATTTTCCAAGAAAGCTGAAATTTAAACACCCTGTCCTATTGGCCCCATTAATGGACATGTGTCCTTCCATTTTTGATCCAGGAAACATGGGTTCAGTACTCGTGACTCCCCAACAAACAAGAAGCTGCTGCATTCAAGGGTTGATAGTGCTGGTCAGCCTCTATTCACAAGGTGGGCCCTATACCTTCCTAACCCATATCCCCTTCCCAGGGGGACAAGCTCATTCTGTGTGGTACCCCAGGGAGTTTCTAGACCAAGCTCTGCTGCTTCTGTTTCTGCAGGAGAATGAGGGGGAGAGGAAGGATGCAGACCTGTAGATGGTATGTCCTTCATGTTAATTAGCCTTCCATGATGGGGCAAGTCACAGAGGGAGGACTGTAGAGTCCACAGTGGTGATGATCCTGATGTGATGGTGGGGATGGTGCCACAGGCGGTGGTGGCAGTAGGAATAATGGGTATACAGATGATAGCAGGAGGTAAGCATTCTATAGATGACCACCCCCACCCCAACTTAAATGCACAAGGAAGCAGCCCTTTAGAGCAGAAATGCAGCAAAGAAGCCCTTTAGAGCAGCTTTTTTAACTTGCTGGTTGTTGCTGGCATTATCTGATTCCCAGGCACTTCCTGGATTAAATCAAGCTTGAAATGAGGCGTCTTCATTCAGAGCAGGCCCTCGGGAGGAAATGTGAACTCTGAAATGCATTTTTGGAGGAAATGTTAAAGCCTCTTTTAATATCCCAGTTGAAAGAGAAAAATGAAAGTTACAGGCTGCTCCATATTTTATGATAAACTGATGCTAACATGAGTTTGGCTGACAGAGGTGGCATTAGAAGTGGGACTCTCCGAGGAGGGCTGGAGATTCATTTCCCAGGTCTTCATAACAGCCTCGTACTTTGGAAGTATGGCTGCTCACTTGGGGAGACGCACTCTGCAGCCTCCAGAGCTTGTCCCACTGCGACCCTAAACATCTGACAGCATGCTGGCCAAGTCACGTGGTTGGATGATGACAGTGTCCCAACATAGGAACGTTTTTACCATTTTTCATTCTTGTTTCCAAACATTTGTCTTTGCTTATAAAGTGAGGGGTATCTGTGAGTGGTGGAGGTGAAGCAGCAAAGATGGAAACCATTTGTGAAAGAGGTCTGTTTCTACCTTGCTTTGATTCCAAAATCTTTCTGTTCAATATCGAGAACATTTGGTGGGAATGTTTTAAAGGGTGCTATTTTATAAATGGGTGATGGTCTTCTGTCATTTCAGATGAGAACACTGTTCAATTGTATGCCTTTGCTGAAAACACGGGAAATGAAATTACACCTGTTCCTATCTCTGTAATTCAGCAGTCACGAGCCAGGAGCAAGCTTGGGAAGGTTCTCTGAGCAGCTCTGGATCACCTAGCTCTGCCGACCCGGCCTCAGCTTCTCAACACCTTCACTTGCCTTCAACTACAGCAGGGCAATACCCAACCCCCATACCCATCAGTTCTGAGAACTGCTGCTTCCCAGCTCCTTGTTTGTGATCTCACTGCTTCTGTTGAGCCCCTGGTGGCCCATCAAACCCAGCTGTCTGACTCCTTTCCTGTCTACGTGCTTTCTTCTCTTCATCAACCCATGACTCCCATATGCCACACTTTCACACTACACTGTAATTATCTGTTCATGTGTTGGCCTCCTGCACCAGACTTTATGTCGGAAGAACAGAGGCCATGGCTTCAACATTGCAGCTGCCAGAGCCTGGCATGCACAAACGTCAAATGAATATGTCTTAATTTGTTCAGTTAATGTGTTTTAATCAAGATTACCAGGAAAAAACAACAACAACAACAACAACAACAACACTCAAACTGGCCCTAAGTCAAAAGGGAGATGATTTGGACAGTAACAGAGTATCTCATTGCATCAAAGAGCAGAAGCGTAGCTTGGCCACCAAGACACCCAGCTGAAAACGGGAACGCCCATGGAAACAGAGACCCCAGTTCTTTTTTGCTGTCTTCCCGGCTCCTTTCCTGTGGTCTCCTGCCTCTGCTTCGCCCTGCATATCTGAGAAGGCTGTGCCACAGAGTGACTAGGCCCTAGGCACTCACAAGGATGCTCTGTCCTGGAATTGCAGGTTCCTAGTGCATTAAACCCACTGTCAGATCCCCAAATGTGAAGCAGGGATGTGCCTCTCAAAGTCAATGTTTTTCCAATGGAGGAGGTGGCTCTACCACTGCCAGGAGATTAGGGAGGGGCAGCGCAATAAGATCAAATAGAAAGATGAAGGAGAAAGAGACAACTAGTTTTTATTTGTGCCTGGCCCTGGAGAACACATGTCTTTATTGACACTCATTTTAGCCTTGACCTTCCTAAAAGGGCCTTTTCAATTCTCATTTCTTTAAAAGAAAACAGAAGTCCAGAGTTGGGGAGAGGACTCCCACCACTGTTCAGTGGCCAAGCAGAACTGCTTCCACCTTCCTACTCTAGTGAGGGGTTGCAGAGTAAGCCACCATGAGTGACCACACACTGTGCCCCTGCACCCAGGAGAATTGCATCTTAACCCTGGAAATTGTAAACTTGAGATATGACTTTTCCATAGTGGAATGTCAGACCTCACTGGTTGGTTTGATGGAAAGATGGTTTGGGAGTCGAGAGAGTAGATTTATAAAGGACCCAGCGCAGTTTCTAGTGCAGTCTCCACAAATGGAAAGTACATGTAAGTGTCCATGGCCCAAGGGGACACAGATACATAAAATTCAGTGACATTAGGCTAGTTCTTCATTTGGTTTAGAACAGTGGTTCCCACCCTATGAGCTCTGGATCTTTATCATACCTCAGAGCTATTATGAATACAAAGGGCCCATGAGGCTATTTACACATTAATCTACGCCTGTAGCCTTAATAGATCTTATTTCATGTAAATGCTAACTACTACTATTAATGCATACTGATGATGCTATGATTAAAAGATACAAATTTACTTCAAAACTTCCTCAAATGTATAGGAACTTTTAGTTATTAAGTAATCTTTCAAACTCTAGGACTACGGTTCTAGAGTTCATGTAGAAATCCATGAACTATTCTGAGGGTCCTGGAAATTTTTGACATTACAAAGGAATTCTTATAATCTCTCAAATACTGAGGTTCTTCTCAGTTTTCCTTTCGTGAATGATTTGATGGACTTCAAAAGGCTGGAAGTAAATCCTTAAAGCTAACAAAAGCACAGAGGACACCTGTGATCGATTGCAAAAAATTGCCACAATTCTTTGCAGCCTCTCCCATCGAGAAGTATTTCTTGACTTCATGGTTTGATTTGGATAATAGAATGCAGAGAGTATGACGTCATCCAAGTCCCAAGCCTGGGCCTCAACAGTCTTTGCACGTTTCCACATGCTCTCTTGGGATTCTACCACCACTGTCATTTAATAAAGTCTAGATTTGCCAGATGGAGGATGAGAGACCACATGGAACAGAGTCGAGCCATCCCACAGAGCCATTTTAGACAACCAGTTCAGGCTCTGATGGCAGATGCATGGGAGCACCCAATCAGAATCCACCGAGCGGAGCTCTGCGCAGATAATCCCAGCCCAAATTGCTGATCTGCAGAATCATGAGGTAAACAAATAGTTGTTGTTTTGAGTCACATTTAAAATTTAAATTTTGAGAGCCTCTGGCACAACTTAGTCTGTACTTCTCCCCTGGGTATTTGTGACCACTCCTCACTGTATATATATCTTGCTGCCACCATGGGAAACTACTCAAGCAGGATCGTTGTCGATCACAAAATGCCACAGATATCCAACCATACCAACAAAAGTTCTGCAACGCCTGGAGAGCAGCTTGTAGGGCATAGGGCTGTCACAGCCAGGAACACTATATTCTTTTCTTTTCTTTTCTTCTTTTTTTTTTTTTTTCTGAGACAGAGTCTTACTCTGTAGCCCAGGCTGGAGTGCAGTGCTGCCATTTCAGCTCACTCCAACCTCCACCTCCCAAGTTCCAGGGATTCTCGTGCCTCAGGCTCCCAAGTAACTGGGATTACACGCATGTACCACCATACCTAGCTAATTTTTGTATTTTTAGTGGAGATGCGGTTTTGCCGTGTTGGCCAGGCTGGTCTTGAACTCCCGATCTCAGGTGATCCACCTGCCTCGGCCTCCAAAATGCTGGGATTAAAGGCGTGAGCCACCGCGCCCAGCTAGAAACTGTATTCTTAAGGTTGGTTCACACTAACCCCTTAGGACAGAGCCTTCTTTTGCCAAGAAAGGGTCCCCTGGATTTTAGAATGAAGTTATGTGATTCATTGCACTTAATGTTGGATGTCTCCTGCCTGTTCACTGTCTAATGGGATCAAAGCTGCATTGAAGCTAGCCAGACCAGAGACTCTGCTTCAGAAAAGTCAGCGTCAATCTCCTCCTCCCTCCAGTCCCGTACATTTCACCTGGCCTTTCCTGTGAATGTGAGTTTTTTTTTAAATTCTCTCATCCCTCTTTCTGGGATTTCCTTTGTGACCCATTCTGTCTAAGGTTGAGATTATACCAG